>NW_026068027.1:2791704-2841838 GCF_014885135.2 Alexandromys fortis
GAGAGAGAGAGAGAGAGAGAGAGAGAGAGAGAGAGAGAGAGAGAGAGAGAGAAAGAGAGAGAGCTGCTTCTTCAGAGGGGTAGAGACTAGCTTGCCTCAGTGGGCAGAGAGAGACTGGGAGTGGGCAGAGCTTGCCTCTTAAATGGACAGGGTACTGCCTGGCTTCACCCTGCCAGGTGACAGGGCAGGCCAGCATAAGCCTAACACGTAATGCGCACCTTAATGCCTCACTTTAAGCCCCCTTTGGCACAGCATGCTGTTTGACAATCACCCTTCTGCTAATAGTAAGAATATAATCACTTAATCTAAATTTGAATTGAGTCTTAGTGAAAGGACCCCAGAGTGTGACAAATGTGGCTCTGGCCGCCTTGCCCTTCCCTGATTCCCTCTGCCTTGCTAAATTAGTATTTAACATTTCTAAAGCCAGCCATCAAGGTCTAGTCCCTTATTTGGCCACTCCCTCCTCCCTAGGCTGACTACCAAGGTCCAGCTATCAAAGTATTGAAGTCCAGTAATCAAAAGTCCCTTTGGCTACCCTAATTATCCTGTCCAATCAAAATTAAACACCTCATCCTAACATGGAATTTCCCCTTTTACCTTCAATAAACTGCCATTTGCCTGTGGGCCACACCTGTTTCCTCTCTATCCAGAGGCAGTTCTCTCTGGGACAAATACCTCTGCCCCCTTTCCCTTGTTCCTTTCCCCTCTGCCCCGTCCTCTATCTCTCTGTCTCCTATTCCCTGCCGTTGGTCCCTCTGGGGCAAATCTCCTCTGTGCTGAGAACTTGGTCTGGGGGTACTGGTGCTTTCACTAAGTCTCTGTCTTCTCCCAGTGGATTTGAATGACATAACAGTTTAAATACACATACATACTAAAACATATATACGCACACCTTAAAAATCAGGTGTATAATAAGTGATAACCTTAAAAGTGGCCTTATTATTTAGATTGCGTTTGAGACAGAAGATTGAAAAACCTGGATAAATCCAGAACCCCCCCCCCCCCAGCAGGAAAAAAAATAGAGCCAAAAATCTAAGCAGGGAGAGAAGAATCAGAAATCTAGGATTAGCCGGTTCAGTTTCAGGAACTAGCTGAAGATTAAAGTTAGATTGTAATCTTGAGAAACAGGGAGTTGCCCCCTTGTGATTATCATTGGTATTTTTGGAATTTTCAATGATGCTCTCCCTACCCCTTTGGATTACTGGGCTGTGGTTTTTTCCCTTAAAAACCTCTTCTCCCAGTTACTCAGGGTCGAACTCCTCCCCTGCGTGGGTTATGAGTTTTGGCCCCAGTGCACTGGTACCTGTCATCAAATAAACCTTGTGTGATTGCAGCAAGGATGGTCTCTCGTGAGTTACTGGGGGGGGTCATGTTATCCCGAGACATGGGTGAGAGTCTCCCCACACTGGGGGTCTTTCAAGATGACATCCACAGGTCACATAAGACCCTTACAAAACACAGCCGCAGTCAATAAGCAAACCAAATAACACACGATGGACACTGGGAGAGCCTTGCATGAGGTTTCGGAAGTCTCTACTGGACTTTGGAAATAAGTGTGTATGTGGCGGGTGGGAGGTTAGGCAGGGAATTTTGACATTTGGGAGGTCTTAAACCCTTTTTTGGTATATAGCTCATAACTGAGAGCTGTGATATAGGGGTGTGTGTGTGTGTGTGTGTGTGTGTGTGTGTGTGTGTGTGTGTACCGGGGCTGCAGCTCCGAGGTTGGAGGAGGAGAGAAAAGAAACTAATTGCAGAGCCGGGAGGAGGAGAAAGAAGCAGCATGGTAGAGGAAGAAAGGAACTGGTTGAGGATGGTGGACTGTGTTACTGAAAGAAAGCATTTTGCAGGCTAAGTAAAGTAGCTTGGGACTTGGTAAATTGGACACATTTTAAACTGAACTTGAGTGCAAGGAAGTGAGGGTCATAATCTGATTCTCTTGGGCGAGGTGGTGGAGCAGGGTCCCACTTCAGAGCTGCGGCTGGTCAGATCTCAAGGCGCATTGACCTGGAGGGGGATTTCATAGGCTGAGGTTGGACTCAAACCAGCTGCGAGGGGGATTGGGGAGGAACTCATCATTCTAGAGAAGGCAAGAAGGTAGCTATTGACTTTTCTTCCTTCTGGACAGGAGGAAAACTTAAAGGGGAGGCGAGGTGAATTTTCCGGTTGAGAGAAGCAGTGCTGGAGTAAGATTTTTTTTTTTTTTTTTTTTTTTTTTTTTTTTTTTTTTTTTTTTTTTTTGAGTAAGATTTTGAAGGCAGGACCAGAGAGAGGATGGCCGGCGAGCTAGAATGGTTTGGGGCGGGAGTCGGGAGAGCGGGGCTGACAAGGAAGAGGAGGGCGGGGCTTAGCCGTGCTGGGAAAGGAAAAAGGAGAAGGATACAGAAATGGGGATGCTTTTTCAGAGAACCTCCCAGAAAGAAAGGAAGTGGCAGCGATGAGCCAGCCTGTGGCTTACACTTTCCGTATCTGTTCCGCGCCCGAGCCTGGCTCCCGAGGAAGACTGTCCTCAGCCGCAGCCCTGGGAACTCCCACAGAGAACAACTGCAGTTGGGTGTCCTCCAGCTGCCCGGTTTCTCCTGCTGAGGGACAAGGACTGAGCACTGGCAAGAAAGAGGGGGCGAGAGGAGAAAGGGGTGGAGAATTAGGTCCCCCAGTGTGTCTGTGAAAGGAAGAGACTGTAGGTGGACAGAGCCAGCCGGAGGAGCAGATAAAGTGGCTGGGAAGGTGATCTACAGGACACGTCTCTTGGTTTGCTTTTGCGTTGGATGAAACTGTCTGGGTCTGCTGTTGTTTTGAGATAGCATTATGAAGTCCGTTGATCAAGTGGGCAGACAGGTGACGGGTCCAAAAAGAAACGGGAAACAAACGACTAGCCAAGTTGTCTATTAACACACCAAAGGACATTCTGGCTTCCAGGATGCACCCCTGGCTCCTCTCAGCCCTTTTATCCCCCCACTGTGGAGGCTCCCTGCAGGCTTTATAGCAGGCTGGGAAAGAATCCCTGAAGAGACAGGAACGAAACTGGTTCTGCCCAACTCTGGTACCGGTGCTGAACCAATACTTTGACAGTCTGACTACCAGATCCTTTATTTTAGCCCAGCACAATTTTGGAAATAAATTTTTTGATAACAATTAACTTAGTCCCACGAATGCAACAAAGCTTAAGACACGTTTACTTTGCCGCTCTTTAGAAAACGCATATGGCTTTGTTCCTAAGATAGATTCTTGTTGACTTAGAAACACTGCTAAAGATTAGGGTCTAGGGACAGTGACTGAGGTAAGCATAGTCCTTGTGGGAGTCAGGATTGGCCTGGCCCAAAGATAACAAACAGAGAAGTCACTTAGGCTGTTGAAAAGTACAAATGACATCCCTCACAAGAATGAGTTTTATAGTTTAGAAACGATGCTCAAGATTTAGAGGGCGAGGGACTGGGACAAGTAAAATGTAAATTCTGGGAGACATGGGCAGAGCCCGGCTCATCAGACAGCCAAAGATCACCAGCGTGTGAACTACACCCGTGGCCGGCATTCCAGAAGGAGGACAGCTTAAACACCTCTTTCCCTTGAAGGATGCCTGCACGCTTAGCTTTCCTGGCTTCTCTGGTGCCCATCTGTGCACACATGCACTTTTTACCCTCTCCACCCTACCCTAAACTCCAGCTCCTGGGTTTTCCTCCCTCTAGCTGATCGTTACTATATAACCCTGCCATTTTGGTCTTGACCTTCTTGGCCCTCTCTTGGTCCTCTTGCTTCCCTCTCTCTTGCCGTTCTTTCTTGACTCTCTTTGGCCCCCTCTCTCTTGGTTCTCTCTCCTCTTTGCTCTCTTTCTCTTTTTTTCTACTTCTCTTGTCCCCCCCCCCCCAATCCTCTCATGGCCCAGTTTAGTCTTCTGGCCATGTTGAAAAGTCTACTACTTTCTCTCCTGCTCTCGACTCTTCTGGATGCCTCCGCTTGTTCTCTCTCTCTCTCTCTCTCTCTCTCTCTCTCTCTCTCTCTCTCTCTCTCTCTCTCTCACACACACACACACACACACACACACACACACACACACACGTATATATAAAATAAAAACCTTCCCCCTCAGTCATACCTTGGAGCAGTCATGTCCATCCTCACTTCATACAAAGGGGACAGTGGAGCAGGCTCAGGAGCGGTTGGGTCTGTTGGCGTGGGGGGCAGATGACAACTGTCAGCATGTGAATGGAGAAGGGACCTCAGAAGGGAGAGGTAGGGTGGTACCCAGGCCGTGGAGGAGTTTGGGCTGGGAAGTGCTGGTTGAGGAGAAAGGACCTTCCATAAAGGAGTTCCAAAGGGCTTAGGCCTGTAGGAGAACGTGGGGTGGCCCGGAGGTGTGTAACGGCAATGGGGAGAAGGGAGGGCCGAGATAACCTGAGTGCAAAGGAGAGTTGGTGCTGTCGTTTGATGAGCCTGTTGGCCTTCTCATCCTTTCCCCAGGATGGTAGACAGTAGGGAATGTGGTTCTTCCAGGAAATGTTGAGAGCTTCTGACACAAGCTCTGTGACCCTAGTAGCGAAGGCTGGCCTGTTGTCTCTTTGGATGGTCTGTGGCACCTAAATCGAGGGATAATGTGTTCAAGGGGTACCTGAGCCATCACATCAGACCTTCAGCTGGCCTTGAAGTCTCAGCGAAGGCTGCCTCCGAGCAATAAGCAGACATGTCTGCCAGGAGGAGTGGGCCTGTAAAATACAGGCTTGAAGATGGGCGGGGCCCAAGAGGGGATCTAAGAAGTGGAACGAAGCTGTGGGGCCTATGTGTAAGGTCTGGTGGGTGTCTGAAATGATGGAGAGAACCTGGTCCTGGGGAAGGATAGTGGGTTCTTTAAGTAGACCCATCCATCCTTCACATGGCCCCTTCTTTTTTTTTAGGAGTTTGTCTTTCTCCTCTGGTTGATAGCAGCTGATAGGAGGGTGCCCAAAACAAAATATATTCTTTTAATTCAGTGGAGTTGGAGGCCTGTGTCCAGGATACTGAGTCAGCTCTGACATTGCCTGAGGCCACTGGGTCCTCGAGGACTGGTGTCCCCTGTAGTGGACTATGGCTGCTTCTGCAGGTTGCTGGAGGGCCTCCTATGGGAGTGCCCTTGGTAGTGAGGAAGACCCTTCCTTCCACAGGACAGAATGGGTATGGGCTATTAGAAAGACTTAGAGTCGGCATAGATGTTACCCTGCTGATCCTTGGCTATTTGGAGTGCTCTAGTCAAGGTGATTAATTTGGCCTTTTGTGAAGAGGTCTCCATTGTCAGGAGGGCCACTTCAACTGTGTTAGTGGAAGTGACCACTGCATATGCTGCCTGGTGGTTTCCTGGTCTGTCTATAAGAGCTTCTGTCAACAGAGATGGTGAGTTGGGGGTTTGTGAGGGGTTGGTCTAGGAGGCCAGGCTGAGGTGAGTGTAAGGCCTCCACAACATGAGGGGGTACCAGAGGAGGAAGGGATAGGAAGGAGGGTTTCAGGGTTCAGGGCAGGCCTGGAGACCATGGTAATTTGTGTGCTTTCTAGAAACAATAAATGAAAGACTTGGACTCATGAGGACCCAAGGAGAGAGAGAGAGAGAGAGAGAGAGAGAGAGAGAGAGAGAGAGAGAGAGAGAGAAGCTCAGGAGGTCTGCGAGGTGGTGGGTGGAGTTTACCGTGATTGGCTGGAACAGGGTGATCTTGAGAGGATCCTGAGTGAGTTCAGCCCCTGCTGCTAGAGCTCTCTCAAGCACGGCTGCCATCCACAGATGGTGGGACCTAGTTGTTTAGAAAGAAAAGCAACGGCCTAATTCGAAGACCCGGGACTAGAATTCCAATGGCCACTCCCAACCTTTCATCTGTATAGAGGTGATAAGGTCTAGTGGGGCCTGGAAGAGTGGAGGGGGCAGTTAGGAGGACATCCCGCAGTAAAAGGAAGTGGCAGCCTATGGTTGCCAGGTGTGGAGGGCACCGTGAGGGTCTCCCTGTTCTCTGGGTACAGAGGTGTGGCTGTGATGGCAAAGTTAGGGACCCAGTGGTAGAAGAATCCTATCAGGCTCTCTATCAGAGAGAATCTGATTTGCTGTGCTCAGGGACTGTAGATCCCGTAGGGCTTGGACTCTGTCAGAGGTCTTAGACCCTGGGCTGAGTCAAATGCCCACATACACCACAGTGGGAGAGTATCGCTGAGCCTTAGATGGGAGCTGAGGAAGTTTAGAAGTGAAGAGGTGGCCTGTTTGGGACAGAGGCAGGAAGGGACTGCAGAGAAGGAGGTCATCTACATATTAGATGAGTGTGCTAGGACTGGGGTCAAAGGTGGAAAGATCCCGAGCCAGGGGTTGACCAAAGAAATGAAGGCTGTGCCGGAAGCCCTGAGGAAGTAAGTCCACATAAGCTGTCTGTAGGACCCAGTGTCAGGGTCCTTCCAGGTGAAGGCAAAGAGGAAGCATGAGTCAGAGTGTAAGGGGACAGTAAGGGCATCTTTCAGGTCCAGGGCAGTAAAGTGGGAGGCTGTAGGAGGATGATAGAAAGCCAATTGTACAGGCTGTTGACCGGTGGTTGTGTTGGAGTAACCACCTCATTAACGAGGCAGAGGTCTTGGACTAACGCACGAAAGGGCTTACACACAGGAAGAATGGGGCTGTCGCAGGGCGAGTCCACAGGAATTAGAGGTCCCTGAGATAAGAGGCGGGTAATAATGGGCTTGATTGAGGCCTCTGCGGCATGTTTCAGAGATAGGAAACTGGGATCTGGAAGGGAAGGAGCAGGGGTCCTTAAGGCGAGCTAGGACTGGCTGGTGGTGAGTAGCAACCGCTGGGGTGGAGATACTCCACACTTGGGGATCTACTGGATTCAGGAGGGTAGGGCAGGGTAGTCTGGGGTAGAACCTGTGAGGCTATTAAGGGGAGAAGAAGGTGGGAATCAGGAGAGAGTGTGGGGGCCAAGGTGAATGTGGCCCCAAAGGATATCACACCGGGGGCAGGGATTAAGCATCTTGAAGCTTCGTTTGTTTAGGGCAACCTGTCTGACCCCTAACCATGCAAAGCATCTTACTCAGTGGTAAGTCTTACTTAGTCCAGAGATGACAGATGTCTCAACAGCCCAAGAGGCCAGTGTGAGTGTGAAAAAGCAGTAGCAGAGGCATGGGAATCTCCACTGGGCAATCCATTTCTGAGGTGCATTCACCCAAGTTTCAGGGCCATTATTCGAGTTCTTAGAATTCAGGGTTCAAGAGGGACACTGAAATGGATTGTCCTTTGGAGTAAGAAACTTGTGGTGGAGATTTGAGAGAGAGAGAGAGAGAGAGAGAGAGAGAGAGAGAGAGAGAGAGAGAGAGAGAGAAAGAGAGAGAAAAAATTGGTGCTTTTGTAACGTGATGTATATGTTGAGGTCAGAGGACAACTTGTGGGGTTGGTTCTCTCTTTCCATCAGGTAGGCCTGGGACTTGAACTCAGGTTGCCTTGGTGGTGATTGCCTTTACTTACTGAGCCATCTTGCTGGACCTTATTAGGGAAATTCTTAGCTCCCTGGGTAGATAGACAGGTGGGATCTCTGAGGAGAATTTGGTCGCTGAGGAGGCTTCAGCCATTAGGCAAAGGGAGGGTTCCCCTCTTGCAAGCTTGTGGGGAGGGGGTCCCATGCCGGATAGATGATGAGTAGCCCATAGTAGGTGCTGGCAGTCACATAGGTATCAGGGGGAGGGGAAAGTTCAGTCCCATAGTTACTGTGCGGCTGTTGCGGAGATCTGCCCCTCCCTCATCTGCTGAGTGCTAGCCCGCTTTGTAAACTTCTCTGGAAGAGAGGTGACATAATCCTGAGCTAGTGGAACCCTACTAGGATTTGTGGCTGTGCCATCTCTGAGTGTGTCTTCCATGCTTTTCTTCTCATAGTTTTTTAGCTGATGTTAATGTCTTTGATCCATTTTGAGGTGTTATTTTAAGGTGTTATTTTATTTATTATTTATTTATTTTTTTTGCATGAGCAGGACTTCTCTTTCATTTCTAATTTAAAAATTGGTAGATTTTGATATATTCTGAAAATAAACTATTTGAATAAAAGAAGTCAAGGGGAAAATCCCACTCACAATAAAGAATAAAATAAAAAAAAACAAAGAAACAAAAACCTTAGGCATAGATTTAACCAAGATGTTGAAGACTTTTATAATGGAAGCTACACAGCACCAAAGAAAGAAATTCTAGAAGACTCTCAGTGACGGAAGGCTCTCCTATATCTATGTTCTAGAAGACTCTCAGTGACAGAAAGCTCTCCTATATCTATATTCTAGAAGATTCTCAGTGACGGAAGGCTCTCCTATATCTATATTCTAGAAGACTCTCAGTGACGGAAGGCTCTCCTATATCTATGGATTTGTTAATTTGTTAATTTATGACAATGGCCACACTGTCAAAAGCTGATTTTAGTGGTCAAGCCTGGCTCTTGTGCTTAAACCAGCCCAAAGGTTGTTGATTTTACTTAGCCTTTCAAAACTGCTAATTTTCATTTTTGAAAACTCTGTATTTCTGCTCTGATCTTGATAATTTCCTATCTTCTAACATTGGACATAGTTTGTTCTTTTCCTTTTTCCTTAAGGTAGACTTAGTGCTTCCAATCTTCCCTCTTTGGGGAGGTGGTGGCAGAGGCCATCTTGCTTTGTGACCCAGACTGACCTTGAACTTACCATCGTCCCCCTCCTTCTGCCTCTTGAATGCTGAGATTACAGGCATTAAAGCAATGCTCTGTTCTTTCCTTTAAAAAAAATCATTGTGGCATGGAGAGACGGCTCTGAGGTTAAGAGAACCTGCGTTGATCCCCAGCACCCACACAGCATCTCACAGCCGTCTGCAACTCCAGTCCCAGGGGACCCAGGGCACTAGGTGCACACATGCACACTTACTATTAGATTTCACCCTGACCTGTGACCAGTGTCCTCTTTCTCTTGCTAATGGGAGATTTATCAATCTCAATCTCATATAAGAACCAAATTTGAGTTTTTGCTAAATTTCTATTACTACATTTTGATTTGGGGTTCTTTTGATTCTAAGCACTTTTCTGTTCATTCTGGTTTTAATTTACTATTATCAAGTTTCAAACTCCAATTATTTTTATCTGTCTCCTATTCATTGGAAGTTGCAATAGTTCTAAGCATCATTTAGCTAATGTTCACATTTATGGTGATATTTTATTAATTAATCATGCTACATACATTCCACTGCACAGTTTGAAGTATTTCTTTTTCTTTTCTTTGATTTATGACTTATTTAGAAGTGGGTTTCAATTTCCAAGTTTTTAATGTGGAGATTCTTTTCCTTGTTGCTGGTTCCTTTGCAGCTATAGGATGTACGTCTAATATCCTAACATGTGAGGTGGCTCTGGTAGACGTATGTTAATATCCTAACATGTGAGGTGGCTCTGGTGTATGTATGTCTAATATCCTAACATTGGGATGTGAGATGGCTCTGGTGGTGAAGGGCTTTCTGCACAAGCCTAGTGACCTTTCTGCACAAGCCTAGTGACCTGCATTAAATCCCAGAATATATACTGGAAAGTGGAAGAAGAGAGCCATCTTTGCAAATTTGTTCTATATTTTTTTTAACACATAAACCATTTAGAGGTTTTTTTCATTTTTGAATCTCTCTTTACTGTATCTCTCTCTTTTTCTGACCACATTGAGTCTTTAATTTACCAAGCAATATGGGTAGGATTAAAGCCATGGCTTTGACGGCTGGATCCAGCCCATTTCTTAGCTTCCTGAGATTCCAGCCTCATGAGGAAGGTACCTGCTGGAGCCAGGTTTACTGCCACAACTCTATGGTGTTTCAAGGTCCTTGCCAGCAAGCAAGAGGCAGCATTCTGCTCACAGACCACACTCAGTTGGACCGCTTGCCTGAAAGGGTCAGAGTTTGCCCTGGCAGGATGGCCCAGAAAACTGGCAGCTTTTTTTCCTGCTATGGCTGAAAACTGAAAAGCACGCAGTCAGCTTTTCATCAACACCATTTAAGTGTTTATTCTCTGCGTGTTCCATGTAATTTTGGGGCAAATTTTAATTACATCAATGTGGCTGATGATGTGGTTGAAATGCTTTCTATTACTACTGCTTGTTTTGAAGCTCAAGGACAATTTTATTAGTGTCTACAGGAAAGCTCTCCAGGGCAGGCAGACTGCAAATCTTGACAGCTGCTGGTAGAAAGAGAAGAGAAAAGAGAAAGGAAAAACGCTACGCTGTTTAAACCGGCAATGGAGTTTAGACAGTAAGTCACCACAGGGCAAGGACTGGAGTGCTGGAGAGTGAGGAAGCCCAGAAAGCTAAGTGTTAGGGAAAGCATGCACACAGAAAAGAGAAAAAAGTTACACTCATTCTAAGTAATTTAGAGAAGTGCTTGAGCCTGGAAAGAGACACAAGAGAAAGGAGAAAGCAGGAGTTTTTCATTACAAGCCCTAGGCAGAGACTCAGCAAAACCTAAAACTGGTATTTTGAAAATGTCCAAACCAAAGTTCATTAGCCCAGTGGACTAATGAGAGCACCCATCGACTGGCTTTTCTTTGGACAGCCAAGGCTGGACTCAAGAGTGGTGACCCCAGGATACTTTCAGGGTCTTGGATAGTTTTTGGAGTACCTAAAATCACAGTGTGAGGTCCCTCTTAGGTGACTTTGAGAGAGAGCAAGAGAGAGAGAGAGAAGAAATAAAGCCGTCATTAATTTCTTAGGTTAAGCCATGATGAGCATGTCTCTCTTGGCTCCAGAGCTGTGCTGTTGTGTAGAATTGAGCCAACATCTGATGTCTTTTATCTGGGTAGCATTTTCCTCATCATGAAGAAAATCATTAAATAAAGTTAATGTTGGCATGAAGAAGAAGAAGAAGAAGAAGAAGAAGAAGAAGAAGAAGAAGAAGAAGAAGAAGAAGAAGAAGAAGAAAATCACTGGTCCAGGCATGGTGGCACATGCCTTTAGTCGACTCAGGGGTGTACAAAGCAGGGGTCTGGACAGCCAAGGCTGTTAGATGGAGAAACCCTGTCTCAGAAAACCACAAAAAGAAAAGAAAAGAAAGATCATTAGTAAGAAATAGTTTTCTAAAATTACTACTGATTATTTTTGCCTAGTATTTTTACCAGTTACTGAAGAACATTAACTAAATGATGCTTAAAACTATTGCAATTTCCAATGAATAGGACAGAAAAATAATCAGGGTTTGAAAGTTGATAACAGCAAATTAAAACCAGAGTAAACAGAAAAGTGCTTAGAATAAAAAGAATCCCAAATCAAAATGTAGTAATAGTAAGGAATTTAGCAAAAACTCATGGTTATGGATTTGTTGATTTTGCTTTAATTCAGTAAGTTTCATTTTTAGTGTTCTGAAATTTTGAATTGGATACGCGTATTCACTTGTAGTTGTTAGATAGGCTCAGAGTTGTGACTAATATCATGAAAAATATCTTTGATTGGGTCTATTTTATGTGAATTTGACCGTTTGTGACAGGCTTAGTAATGGCTCCCAGTACCCTATAAGGCAAAAGGTGCTCTGTAGTTGTGATTGACTTATGTATATAGAAAACATACACACACACACACACACACACACACACACACACACACACACACACACACACCATCACTATACCCTCAGGCTGATTGGGACTTTGTGATTCTCTGACCTCAGTTTCACAAGTGCTGGGTTTATAGCCATGATTTATGTGTGATTATGCTGCAACGCCCTTGTGCTTCCGATATATTCATGGGGGAGCCAGTGAGTCAGAAAAAGGAGATACTACAGAGGAAGTAGAAGTAGAAATGATATTTGGAAGGTGGTAGACTAACCGTAAGTCCAGGAAAGCAGGCAGCCTCGAGGCACTAGAGCAGTGAAGGAAGCTGCTTGTTCCCACAGGGGAACAGTCTGCAAGCTCAGTGACTGTAGACATCTGACCCCTGGAGCATCAAGAAAATACATTTATGTCACTGTGGCTCTTAAGTGTGTCATAGGTGGCTTGTTACAGCGATGATAGGCTGTTTCAGGCTTCTTTTGTTTACCATTCATTGACTTGTATATTTCTTTTTCTTTTTTTTCCCTTTTCTTTTGCTTGTATGTGTGAGTGTGTGTATGTGTGTGTGTGTGTGTGTGCAAGGGGGAATGCACATGGAGGCCAGAGGAGGATGCTGAGTGTCCCGCCGTGTCACTCTCTCCTTTATCCCTTGGAAAGGCTCTCTCTGAATCTGGAGCTTGGCTGGCAACCAGCAAGCTCCAGCAATTCTCTTGGCTTGACTCAGCGCAATACTAGGGCTGTAGGTCCATGCCACTTTCGCACAAAATTTTACATGAATGCTTAGGATTTGAACTCATGTCCTCATGCATGTGTGGTGACGAGTGCTCTTACCATTGAGCAACCTCCCCAGTCCTGTATAATAAATTTGTTATAATCTATTTTTTCACCTGGTGACGTTCATCATACATTACCCACCCCCATGCATGTGTGCGTGTGTGTGCGTGTGTGTGTGTGTGTGTGTGTGTATATATATATATATATATATATATATATATATATAAACGTAAAGGAAGAGATTGATGTTGGGTGTCTTCTGAAATTGGTCAACTAATAATAATTCTGTAGCACAAGAATTTGGCTAGGCTGGTTGGCTGGCGAGCCCTGGGGATCTTCCTGTCTCTACTGTCCCAGCGCAGGATTGTAGATGCATGCCGCCATGACTGGTTTTTATGTGGGTGCCAGGGATCTGAACTCAGGTCCTTAAGCTTGCATGCAAGCACTTTACGACCTAAGCCAATTCCCTAACTTTGGTATTATCCTACAAGTTCTTTATGTTCATTGATCTTCCTTCTGAATGTTCCAATTTGCTATTGACCATATTCAATTAAAGATTATGAATAGTATTCCAGAACGTTTGTTTCTTTTTTGTAGCTTCCAGTTCTTTGATGAGATTCTAAGCTTTTTATTCACTCTGAGCCCCCCCCCCCTTTTAAAAAGTGTTTCAACATATTTTTGTAATTATTACAGCTCTTGTTCACGGACTCCCATCAATTTTATTTTCTCTACTTAATGTGTTTTCCTCAGACTGTGGTTTAAAAGCGTTATGTGTGAGTGTCAACTTGACAAGGGGTGGACTTGTGATGGTTAATATTGGTTGTCAACTTGACAGGATCTAGAACAGCGGTTCTTAACTTGTGGGTCGTGACACCACAGGGTTCACACATCAGCTATCCTGCAATCAGACATTGACATTACATCTCATAAGAGTAGCAAAACTGCAGTTATGAAATAGCAATGGGGTCATCTCAGCACGAGGGACCAGATGAAAGGGTCACGGCGTTCGGAAGGTTGGGGACCACTGCTGTACAGTTACCTAGGAGACTAACCTCCTGGAATGTCTGTGAGGGAGTTACTGAGGTGGGAGGATCCACCCAAAATGTGGGCAGCGCCAGCGGCAAAACGTGGTCCTAGACTCACAAAGAAAGACTTGAGCAGCCAATCAGCGTCCACCTCTCTCTGTGTCCCGCCTTGCAGATTCAGTGAGCCCTGCCGTTTCCACCATGAGGGACTGCATCCCCTCATCTGTGAGCCAAAATGAGCTCTCCTCCATCAACATGCTTCAGCTGTTAGGTATTTGGTCATAGCAATAAGAAAACCAGCTAATACACCCAAGTCACAACACAACCAGCTGGACTGGCCTTGAACTCGTAACAGTCCCTCAATGAAAGAAGCTGGTTGGAACTCAAACAGGACAGAGCCCTGGAGGCAGCAGCTGCTGCAGAGAAGTGCTGCTTCCTCTACCTTGCTCAGCCTGTGTTCTTGCACACCCCAGGACCCCCATTCCGGGGATGGCACCAGTCACAATGGGCTGGACCCTCCCTTATCATCACTAATTAAGAGAATGCCTATGGAGTCACCTACAGGCCAATCTTTTTTTGTTGTTGTTTGTTTTTCGAGACAGGGTTTCTCTGGTTTTGGAGCCTGTCCTGGAACTAGCTCTTGTAGACCAGGCTGGTCTCGAACTCACAGAGTTCCGCCTGCCTCTGCCTCCCGAGTGCTGGGATTAAAGGCGTGCGCCACCACCGTCCCCTTTCCCCTATGACTCTGACCTACGTCAAGTTGACAATAAACTAGACAGGACAATGATCTTATCTGTTTTCCAATTTCCATGTCTTCTTATGTGAGTTTTTATTAGTTTTTAATATTTTTATTTTCTCCTACTAGAAATCCATTGCTGATAGTTCATTGGCTTTTGTTTCTCTTTGTAATTGTCTTTGCACGGAAGGGTAAAGCAAGGTGAAAAGGTCGTGGCGTATTTGCCACTGTGAGGAATAAAGGTGCGCACACACCTGGAAGAATGTTCTGAGCTTAGATAGTGTGCGGCACTCCCCAAATACGTGGGAGTCTGTTTCTTCCGTACCAAGTCTGTTTCTTCCACGCAGCCAGCAGCCCATCATCACACAAGCGTTCATCAGGACTCAGCAGGCCCACGGGATGATGAAATCAATTCTAGTTGGTGTCAGTCTCTTCAGAAGGGAAGGAGACTCTGATGAGGGCTGGGAACTCCTCACTTTCAGTGCCGAATCCGTACAGAAGCGTGGGCGTGAGCACCGCTGTCCCAGCAGAGCAAGACGAGACTGGGAGTCGGGGTGTGTCCACTGGGCTTCTAAGGAGTGTGCGGCAGCCGCCTTTAAAGGACAATTTGAATATTAAGCTCTGTAGCAGCCCTGGAACTTGAATCATTTCCTGAATAAATCGCTTCTGTTTCTGTCAAGTTTCCTGCTGCTGTTTTACAGGATGGGCCATTTCCTCGCGGGCGCTCTCTCTCACCCCGCTCTCATTCAGCACCCTCGCCTGAGTGTGAAAGGCATTCGGTAGAGATGACTGACAGCGACATTTACTGCACGTTAGAGCTGCCTGCTGCGCCTCAAGTCCCAGATGGCTCCAGATCGAAGCTCAAGGGTGAGTGAGCCACATCGGCCCCGAAGATTGGGCCGCGGGTGAGTGGAGAGGAGGACAACCGGGAGGACAGAGCGCAGCAAATCGAGGATTTGAAGAAACACGTTCGGGTTCAGTTTAGAGTGTTGGTGTGGAATATGGACCTTTGGCGTGGAGTGCAGCTGTGTCCTGGGTCTCAGAAAATTCTTTTCTAAACTGGGCAGTGGAGGTGGATGCCTTTAATCTCAGCACTCGGGAGGCAGAGACAGGCGGATCTCTGTGAGTTTGAGTCCAGCCTGGCCTATAAGAGCTAAGAGCTAGTTCCAGGACAGGCACCAAAGTTACGGAGAAACCCTGTCTAGAGAGAAAAAAAAATAAAACAATTAAAAAAAAAAAAAAAGAAAAGAAAAGAAAAGAAAATTCTTCTCTAGATACTCCTGCCATTCCAGCTAATGCCAAACAATGGCAATGCCATCTTTTTTTTTTTTTTTGGTTAATTTTTTTCTTTATTTCTAAGAATTTTATACGTGTAGACAAGCATGCTATTTTTTTTTAATTGCTCCTGTTTGAAAGTAAGAGTTTTGTCTGTAGTCAGACTTGGAGCAGTTTACTGTAACTGTTCAAATCCTACGATCTCTACTTCCCTTACCACGGCGTGACAAAATCAACAGCTTTATCGAGGGTACCGGTAAGGTTTCTTGAGACAAGAAATGGACCCACGAATATAGATTTGCTTCCTGTCGCCCACCCCCTTCTCACATTGCGTCTGAACGGCGATAGCATAAGAGGTGCTGAAGCCTACTGACCGCTGGCCCTGGGACCTGGGGGGCCAGGGAACACCAGCAGTAACGCCCACAAAAGCCATTTTCTATGCATATTCACATCTGAGACAGGGAACAATGGAAATGCCAAAATGAATGCTTGATTTTCCATCTCAAGCAGGTGACTCCAGAAGATATGTTCTCTTTTGTAGTTTTGCAGACTTTCTCTGTTTGTTATATAAGTTTCTCATCATGGTCTCCTTTTTTTGGTTACAGTTTTTTAATGCTGCCATTTGAAAACATTGCCATATTTTCTAAATCACGGGCATTTCTATTTCTATGCACTGTATAGAACTACACATCTTCATATGTGTGATTTTTTTCCTTCATTATATCTGTTCTAATTTGTAAGGATTAGAAATATTAAGTCAAAAGAAATGTATATTTAAAGTATAGATCTTAATAATATTGTATGTTATTATGTTAACATATATTATATGTTAAGTAAAGAACTTAATAATAATTAAAACTAATACATACATAAAATAAATTAAAATTTCTGTTTTACTTATTTTCTTAAATTGGATGGTGACTACTCAAATAATTATAATTGGATACCTTTTTTCATTTAGCAAACAACTACAAATGAGAGGTTTTATTTCATTAATAAGTTGTCTATGCAGGTGGACTTGGTAGTGCACACCTTTAATCCCAGCATCAGGAGGCAGGGGCAAACAGATCTCTGTGAGTTCAAGGCCAGCCAGTTCCGAGTTCTGGTTCAGCCAGGACTAAACAGCTAATTCCTTTCTCAGGGGGTGGGGAAACCATAAATTTTTCAAAATAGGCATCTATGCCACAAATCTGGTGTATTTGTTATTTACTTTATCTTTATTTATTATTTGAGACGGTCTCTCTAGGTCTCTCTAGGTAACCCTGGCTGTCCTAGAACTCACTATGTAAATCTACTTTACATAGATCAGGCTGGCCTTGAACTCACAGAGATCCACCTGCTCCTGCCTCCTGAGTGCTGGGATTAAAGGTGAAATCTGTTTGTTTGTTGTAGTTTGTTTCATATAATGATAGTTATTTGGGATTCACGAGTCAAAATATTTATCATGCTGAACTCTTTTTTTTTTTGATTGATTCTATTGAGCTCTGCATTTTCTCTGCTCCCCTCCCTTCCTCTCCCCTCCCTTTCAGCCTCTTCCATGCTCCCCATGCTCACAATTTACTCAGGAGACCTTGTCTTTTTTTTACTTCCCATGTAGATTAGATCTATGTATGTCTCTCTTAAGGTCCTCTTTGTGGTCTAGGTTCTCTGTGTTGTGATTTGTAGGCTGGCTTTCTTTGCTTTATGTTTAAAAACCACTTAAGTGAGTATATGTGATAATTGTCTTTCTGGGTCTGGGTTACCTCACTCAATATGATGTTTTCTAGATCCATTCATTTGCTTGCAATTTTCAAGATGCCATTATTTTTTTCTGCTGCGTAGTACTTCATTGTGTAAATGTATAACATTTTCCTTATCTATTATTAGGTCGAGGAGCATTTAAGTTGTTTCCAGGTTCTGGCTGTGACAAGCAAAGCTGCTATGAACATAGTTGAGCACATATCCTTGTGGTACGATTGAGCATCCTTTGGATATATACCCAAAAGTGGCATTATTGGGTCTTGAGGAAGGTTGTTTCCTAATTTTCTGAGAAATTGCCACACTGATATCCAAAGGGGTTGTACCAGCTTGCACTCCCACCAGCAATGCAGGAGTGTTTCCCTTTTCATTTTGAACTCTTATGATGCTTCTCTCATTATGAAATTTAAGAAATCGAGACGTTTTCATGGATAGCAATGTATAAGAATAGTGTATCTAAAATTTGAATAGATATATGAGACTAAATTAGGAAATTAAATTATCTTTCTTTCTCTTTCTTTCTTTCTTTCTTTCTTTCTTTCTTTCTTTCTTTCTTTCTTTCTTTCTTTCTTTCTTTCTTTCTTTCTTTCTAAGACAGAGTCTCATGTAGCCCCAGCTGGCCCCAAATTTGCTGTGTAGCAAGGAAGACCTTGAACTACTGATTCTTCTGCCTCTAGATGCAGGCTTCCCAGAGGATCTATGCCACATGGTTATTATGACACAGTGGGCCATCTTCAAACAGAAGGCCAACCTATACTTATTACACTTCCAATAGTTACATGCAAAACAAGGTGGATTTTATCATCTACTTCTGAGATGAAGGCTATTTTGTTTCAGTTTAAATTTTATTTATTTAAAATTTGAAGAATATAAAAGAAAACAAGTAAAAGTATCTCCCTTCCTTTCTTCTCTTAACCACCCTCTTTAAAAGGGAAACGCTATGGAATGCCGTCTGGGATTTCCAGGTTTGACCTTAGCCAAAAGGCGGAGAAGTGATCTTGGATAGACTTCAGCTATAGCAATTGTCCCCTGTTCGGAGGAATATGTCTTTCTTTTAGCTATCTATCGAAAAACTTTGTATTTGTTAAAGATTTCTGCCTCCTCCCCGCCACCGCCTCCCATTTGTATTTTTTTTTTTTTAAAAGAAATTCCTCTTCAGAAGCTATGTGTTTCATGGTTATAATTATATTTGACTGGTCTTTTCTGATAAAAATCTGTATTTTTAATTAATAGATTTAGACATTTGGCCTTTTCTTCCTATAGATATTACTGTCTTCTGAGTATGATATTTTACACATGTGTGAGTATTTGCAGAAAATGTTTCTTGAGGAGAAATTGCTAAGCCAAAAGGCAAATACTTTGCAATTCTTGCAAATAATGGCGAATTGTCCTTCAGTTCCCCAAAGGCAGAGTCTGTCTACACACTAGCTCCCAAGTGTCACACACTTGGGTGTGCGAGCATATAAGCCACAATGGCAAAGGCAAGAGTTTCCTTTAACTTGAGAGCAAGCGCTAGACCCAATCAGGAAAGGAACCTGTGTGGCCTGGGTCTCTGTCTCTCCAGGCAGAACTGCCTTAAGATACCAGAGGTTCTTGCCTGAGCCTCTGTGTCTGACTCAGGATCTTGCTTTGGATTGTGTCTCTGCAGCTGTCTTACAGAGGCCCCGTCTTTCCTGCCTCGTGACGGTGGCTTTGGGGCTTTTGACTGTGATCCTCTTGAGTTTAGTGATGTACCAACGGATCCTGTACTGTGGTAAGTGCCAACTTCACCTCAGATTAGCCTTTCATTTTATGTTATAAATCAAGATGACAGTCGATGGCAGGGTTTTACAGAATTTACTAGAGAATTCTAAAGCTTCAGCACTGCTCTCCCCATTGTATTCGAGCCCTAACTTTCCATAGAGAAAATACCAGGAACTTGGGACTTTTTGATCCAGGCTGAATGTGCCACAGTTGTCTGGAAAAGATGCAAGTCCCCAAAATGCAACTAGCACCTCAGTCTGCAGACCCCAACCCTGGTGTCACGTGCAGCCTTCCTTCCCCACTGTCTGGTTCCTGACCTAGAGTATGTGGTCTACCATAGTTCTTTGTATTCATGTGCTCCTGTGGTCCTGTGGTAGAATGGCTTATGGCAATTTCATGCACATGTGTCTCATGGAAGGAGCAAACCAATAGGCTGAAGTCTCCTGAGATATTTTCACAGTGCCCTCTCATTCCAAGTGCCTTAAAGGAACGAGGAGTGCATCTTCTAGAAAAACTCAGCAAGGAGAATCCTAGCACTTTTCATTTTAGCATCTGATGTGCTTTTCTGCCAGAAAAAAATTATATTCAAGTAAGTCAGTTTTGTTGAGTATAACAATTTTTTCTAATTTCTGTTGGCTCCAGATGACCATATCGGTTGGTTTTTTTTTTTTTTTTTTCTAGTTTGTTTCCTTTTCCAGTGCACATCATGGCATGCTGTCTGGGGCTAGACATCTGGAAGGGTTCTTCTGTCCATGTAGCTATACACTGGGGATGTGAACGCAGTGCATAGACGTGTGCTGTGCAGATGCAGGCATCCTTTATGCCGTGTGCATACATCATAAGGATACAGACGGTTTCCAGTGTCGTGGGCATGCCACAGTCCTCAGGCAGATCAGACCTTCCATCAGAATCCAAGTTTGCTTCATGGTGTGCACATCCGAAGTGATGAGCTGGGCGCTGTGGACCGTTCAGTTTGAAGCCACGTGTGTTGCGGATTTCTCTAAACCGTAGTGTGAAAAGGGGTAGGGCAAGGTTTTCCTTGACACTGGAGTTGCCCTGTTTTCTTACACCTCCCTTTTGTTTTCCAGGGACATTTGGTCCAACAATGATGTGAGCTGTGTCCTCTTTTTTCTAGGCCACAAGAACTGCCCCAGCTGCCCCGACCTCTGGGTGAGGAATGGTAGCTACTGTTACTATTTCTCAGTGGAGAAAAAGGATTGGAATTCTAGTTTGGAATTCTGTGTCGACAGAGGCTCACATCTCCTCACGTTTCTGGACGACCAGGAAGTGGTAAATAAAACCATGTAGAAAGTATAGAGCATTTTCCCCTCCCTCTTCCTTCCTCTCCCCTCACCCATTCTTCCCCCTTTTTAGATGAGACTGTGCTGTGTAGTCCAGGCTGGCTTTGAACTGTGGTCTTCCTGCTTCAGCCTCCTAACTCTTGTGTGCATATGTGCGTGTTTAAACATTTATTTATTGGCATTTGTGTATGTGTGTGTTTTTTATAAACAATTGTTTATTTTCTTGTGTGTATATTTGAACATTTTATTTATTTACTTATGTCTGTGTGCATGTATGATGTACTTATATACGTGCTTGTGTGTGTGTATGTGTTAGAGGTAAGGGGGTGGCAAGCATTGCAGCAAAGAACTAGACCTAAAACACAGACTTAGTTAAAAGGCATTAGGTCCTGAAACACACAGGCCAACAAAGAAGCAATGATTTCTGTGGAATCAGTGGAACTCAGGAGGGAAAGGGGCTCAAAGACAAAAGGGCTACGCATAGGGACAATATGTCCTCAGCTGAGTGTTTTCTTCTCACTCTTTGGAATTCAGTAAGTTCTAAATTGGAAACAATGTCCAGAAGGTTGAGTTAAGAGGCAGAGAAAACTGTGGGGGTCCTGTTTCCTAAGCATCCTCTCCATGCCTCTGCTGGTCCTAGAGGATGTTAGCAGTGCCAGGAGTTGACATCCTGGCACAAATTTGGTCAAACTTGATTACAATTCACATAGAAGAAGAAAGTAAGAAATCTTAGTTTGGTTTTTAGTGTTAATTTCTTGATTATTTTTTGTTTTGATATTGCGTTTGTTTTAATTTGGAGGGAATAAGATCAAACGTAGGGAATAGCTTATTAGTAATTGAGAGATAGGGGTTTTGTAGCCCAGGCTGGTTTCAAATTCATGATTTTCCAGACTCAGCTTTCTATTCAGATTAATCTGCTGGGATTAAAGGAGCCCACTACACACCTGGCTTGCTAATTCCTATTTTGAGAAAAGATGAGATATTTAGTTTATTTTCTCTCAAAAGAACACTTATACACTTGAAATTCTGGAAGGATCTAAATGTCCTTTCGGGTTTATTTACGGGCCCCCTTCAAGCAGCAAATTCCATTGTTTTTAGACCTCAGGGAAGCTTACTCTTTTTCAAGTTAATACTTAGATGCATTGGTTTAAGTGCGTCTCATGTTTTTCAGTTCAAATGAAGAAAAACTTCTTTCCTTATGGTTTTGAAAACCAGAGGCCTTCTGTTTAAAGACACACATCCTGTGTGTCTAGGGTGTGTTGACACCTTGTGTTTTATGCTGCGCTGTTAGCATACAACACGATTTCATTTCTTTTCTTCCACCTAGTGCTAACTAGCTGTAGGTAACTGTTAAACACTATTTTATTTTTAGAGACTATTTAAGATTCTGATTTATTCTAATTTGATTAAATCTTTTAAATTCTTACGGGAAAATTCTATCTCTGTTTAATTATTATGAGTCATGATTATAGTCCTGCCAATTATTTTTCTTTGGTTATGTTTTAGTCATTAAAACGGTGTCAATTCATCAAAACATCGGACTATTTAATAGTTCTGTTGTGTGACTGGCATTCCTCAATATGTATTAAAATAGCTCAGGTGCATTCCATGAACCATATTAATTTGGAAACTTAAGGGGTGTACTTTTGTGCCTTAATGGTAGTTTCATTTTAATTAAAAGTATTACCTATAAGTTGTATATATATATGTATGTATGTTTACCTATAGTATAGAATAGATTGTATATGCAATATATATGGGTGTTTTGGGTTTGTTTGGTTTTGAGATAGAGTTTTTCTATGTAGCCCTGGCCATCCTGGAGCTCGGGCTGTAGACCAGGCTGGCCTCGAACTCGCAGAGATCCACCTACCTCTGCCTCCTGAGTGCTGGGATTAAAGGTGTGTGCCACCATGCCTGGTTTAGAGTTTAAACAGTAACCTTAGAAAAAGATAAAAAGGAAAGAAAAGTGTATTTGGTTTAATTTTTAATTAAAATTTAAAAGTAACAAATATTTTTGTTACTTTTAGTCTTTACATTTTCCCATTTCTGGAATATAACCAAACATTAATCGTTCCAGAAATGACACAACAGCCAAGTGTTCCATTCCACACTCTCTTTGTGGGATAAGAGTCCTGAGTTACACCCTTGGGTCTATTTTCATGCTGTTTCTTCAGTTTGACACGTGTACGTGTGCCCACATACCCCAATCAACCAATCAGAGGACAGAAAGACAATTTCATCTGTGTTTGAAGGCGTTTTCCACATGGGATGTCCTTCAACTATAAGTGTTACGGTGAAAATTTGGAATATCTGGGTTCATGCTGAGTAGAAAGGGCTGGTCAAAATTACGGTGAAAATTTGGAATATCTGGGTTCGTGCTGAGTAGAAAGGGCTGGTCAAATGGCTAAGCATTGTTTGGGTCTTGAGCACAAGCCAGCGCAAGCAGGGAGTTCATGAAAGTACTTCTTACCGCCCTGCCCAAGGTCTCCCCACTTCCCTGCCTTATTAGCTCTGGTTCCTCCTTTGGAGATGCTGAGAAAATGCAATGAATATTTTCCTTCTCTCTTGTGGTGAGAGGGGCTGATCCAGAGCCTTACATACACTAGATAATCGCTTTACCACGGAACCCCAGCCCCAGCTTTCTTAGTAAGCCGGGGGAGAAAGCAGACAACACACCTTTCTCTTTTTCATTTAAGCGGGCTTTTTAGCAAATGGGCTTAGAAAGACATGAAGTCCCAAGCCACCCTGAGCACTGGAATGCCTCTCTCTCTCTCTCTCTCTCTCTCTCTCTCTCTCTCTCTCTCCTCTCTCTCTCTCTCTCCCTTGTTCTTCCTTGCTACTCCAGCATGCACACTTAGGACTCAGGCAAAGCAGAAGGGGTGGAGATTTCTGTTTAGGAGACTTTTGCCTCTGTAGCATGAGGGCTGACTCCACAGTCTGCCTCCCCAAAAATACTGCACAGAGTTTCCTGTATTTCCTCAAGGCGTTGGGAAGATTGTAAGCAAGAGTTCTTGCCATTCCAGTGATTATATTTTAGTCAGAAGAGAAGAAGTCATGAACAAAATTGCTAATTCATGCTTTGGAGACAACGTGCACCTTGAGGTAACGGTGGCTGTGGGTGCTGTTTTACGTGGACCCCTCAGAGCTGGACTGAGGCCTGCACGGTGACAGCTGTATGACAATCTAGGGCAAGGGTGTTACAGGGAGAAGGAAAAGCTGTGCAGACCTAATGCAAGATGTTCTTGGTCTGTTACAAAAAACAAAAAGCAAAAACAAAAGCAAGGTTGATGGGCTTGAAGCTGGTGACTGAGTGGTTGGCAGGGCCCAGATGGTGCCAGCTTTTGTATGTATAGTAAAGGTCTTAGGGTTTTATAGCCTGAAGAGAAAACAGAGGTGATTCTGCCTTAAAAGTCCAGAAGGGTTCCAGCTGAGTGCCGACCCTGGGCATGCAGAGAGTTTGTTTTTCACTTTACTTTGAGTAGAACCCTTTCTTCTGGCTGGTGAGACTGCCGTCTGGCAACGGAAAACCATCCACAGCAGAGCCCATACGCTCCTCCTCTTCAGCCCCGTCTTCCAGGAATAGAACACAAGTGACGGCCAAGTGGGGCATCAGTAGTATCACGGCAACAGTAGAGCTGGAATTTCACTGGGTTTTCTTGATTCCTAATAAAAGACTTTTCTCCAAAAGAAGCTGTTCAACAAACAGCTAATCTAAATCGCCATAGAGGTCGTGCAAGTCATTCAGCCCAAATTCAATTAATTAAGCTGTCCCTGGAAAATACTGGAAATTCATGATGTGAATGCTCAACCTTACGACAAGATTAATCTCGGATTTAGTCCTTGTTCTGTTGAATGTACTGGCCAGTTCCCTCAGGGCACAAACATCTTCTTTTGACTGTACCACTGTCTAGAGCCGAGCATCGTTTATCTTGGCCCTGGGGTAGCACACACGGGGGTGTACTTAGTTTAACTCTGCCATCAGGCCCATTGCCTTACCGCACTCCCACCCCCTTGTTAAAGACAAGATTAAGGATTTGTAAACCAGAGAGTGTAACCATAGGTGGTGCACTGGGTGAGCAAGATGAGCGCCTCTGCAGCAGGCTTGCGCTTTCTGTTGAACCTATCAGACTCCATCTAATCAGAAAGGAAGTAGCCATGGAAGGTGGAGCAGCGACCATAGCTTATCTGTCATCTCTAAGACTGTGCTTATAAACCAAAGGTCAGTGTGTGTGTGTGTGTGGGGGGGAGTGGCTCCTTGCAATAGACAGATTTCTGTTAGCTCCTGTTAGCTCTCCGAACCCCATTCGAATGAGAAGCTAACAGAGGGATTAGTAATCTGGGTCATTGTGATAAGACCCCATAGATAGGGTGGTTGGTAGAGAGGGTGGTTGAAACAACAGACACAATGTTGGGACCAGGATGGCCCCCAAAGTTAAGGTCCCTGCAGAGAGCCACTTTCAGCTCATCCAAGGGTGTCTTCCCTTGGCTTTCAAGAGAGCTTCAGCTCCGATCTTTTCTTATTTTAAGGCCGTAGAAACCTGTCATGGGAGCTGCATCCTATGAGCTCACATAAGCCTAATTGACTCAGATGCCATCACACTGGAAGCCAGGGTTTCAATGCATGAATTCTGGGGTACAGGCGTTCAGTCCTCACCCAGTTCTGAGATGATTTTGTGACTGCTCTCGGGGTCCCTGGTGTCCCTGCACCTTTGCTGTCTTGATTCACCATCTTCAACCTCTTGCTCAGATCCCCATCCGCAAGCATTTGGACAAAACCTTTTACTGGATCGGCTTGAGGAACAAGGACGGCTGGAGGTGGGAAGATGGCCCAGTTTTAAGCTTAAGGTACAGTCTTTAAGGACCGAGGGCAGTGAGGAAAAAGGAAGAAGGGAGGAAAACCCTTGGGCTTGGGAAACAAGGAAAACAGGGCAGGCAATAAAGAGTGAAAATAGAGAGGAGAAGAGACAAAGACAGACAGGAACTGTGGTGGTCAGAGCAAGGTCAAAATTGTGGTGACACTTTCAAGGGGAGGATAAAGCCTTTTGTTCTGCCATTTGGGGACCTGAGGAGTCTGAGAAGGAGACCGAGTCAACTTTTTCTCTCTTACCCTTTCAAGTCTTCTACTGTGCATGTTACTTGAAGCGACTGACGCCTTTGATTTCTTACAGGATTCTTTCTAACAGTTTGGTACAGAGGTGCGGTGCCATCCACAGAACTGGCCTTCAAGCCTCTAGTTGTGAAGTTCCTTTGCAGTGGATCTGTAAGAAGGCCGTACACTGACAGATGCCACCATGTCCTGAGCCTTGGGTCTGCCACACGTCTTTAAAAAGAGGGAACTGGTCCGGAAAATCCTTGTTCACAAATGTATGTTTAACAAATGCCAAACCTGCTGTCCGACAGTGGATTAGCATAGCCTCCTGGGGACTGGCATTTTCCTGCTGGGCTTTCTTGGAGACTGTTTAAGTAAGTGTTATGTTAGCCATTTAAAGCCTGGATCTGGGCAAATGAAATAGGTAAAGTCCGTTTTAATGCAACTCGCTGTAGAAGCTCACACTGGCGCCCTCCTCCCCACCTCTGCCATCTCTGTCAAGGACATGCGGAAAGCTATTCCTCTGCAAAGAAGAACGCAGCCCTGCCATGTTCAGCGATGGTTACGTGACGATCAACTAGACAGAAACACACAGCTCATGTTCTCACTCCTGCTTGGAGGCTAAACAAGCTTGCCCATACTTGTAGGGAGAACTGCAGTAGTCACAGCGTTCAGGAGAGTAATGGAAGGGGAGAGGCTGGCTCATGATTTGGCTGGGGTGCTCTGTAGCTCAGTGGGGTGACAATAATGACCAATAATTATTACATGGCTACCAATTTATTGTGGATTTAAAAATAGCTCGATGGAAGGACTATGGGTGCTTCCTGAGAGGATGGATGTACTTGACCACTCTGATGGGATCATTGACATTTGATGAAGGCATCAAAACATCATGCTGTACCCCACACATGGGCACAATTGTTATGTATCATTTAATTGAAATCAAATAAGTCACAATTAAAATTAAAAAACCACCATTCTGCTACATTTCTATTTTATATTCTGACCTAGTCTGAAGAAACATGTGCATGTAGTGCTTTGGTGAGGTCCTTTTCTGTGTACTGGCGTGAAACATATGGAATACGTGAGCTGATGTACGTTCTGTCATTGTGCGTGGGTCTTGGTGCATGAAGTTTCATTCTCCAACACTGCTAGCTGCGAGAAGCCATGCCTGCAAGGCGTGGAAAGTGGACGAGGACAGCTTGCTGCTTTCTGCCGCCCAGCTCTCCACACTTGCTCAACGACCAGCACTTAACCTGCCTTTTCACAGAAGCTGGCACGGGTGTGGTCGAAGGTGCCAATGTGTGGCAGTTTCTGTTCTGTGTGGTGAATGTGTGCTTTGCATGTTAACTCAGCGATAGTCATTCATCTCCTGGGTTTTTATAGAGGAAAGTTGACAGAAGTAATTTATACGGTTGAGTCCTGTCCTGATGCCTCGTAAGCGAGACGACTTCGTTATTTCTTCTTGGGAGAGTTTGGACACAGGTGAGGAGATGCCCTTTGAGTCCACAGCAAAATGGAAGCAAGTCTTCGTCTTTTGACAATGCTGGGTTGCCGTGTTTGTTTTTCATAGCCCACTCTTCCCCCACTCCATTTCGGCATCTAAGATAGTACTGACATTCAGCAAATATTTAATAAACACACTGGTGAATGAAATAAGAGAAATTAAAAATATTTATTCTAGTTGTTTCTGTTAGGTCATGTGTTAGAGGGAGTGTATTCTGGCCTTTCTAGCCCACCCCAAAGGCACCAGCCAATTGAATTTGGGTTTTATGTTCACAGAAGGAAGTGGTGGAGACTCAAGTGCCCACCCACCTACCATCTCAGCTCTGCTCCTGGGGGAGGACGCTCATCATCTATGGGCGTGGTGGTATTTTCTCCCACTTTGTTGGGGCCCCAATGATGACTGCACTTGAGTCATGACTTGAGTACTAGAGGCTGCACAGTCTCAGTTATCTGTTCAAAGATAAATGAAGGGGGCACCGGGCAGGATGTGCATAGCTTTCTTTACCAAGGGTTCAGTTGATGCGTAAGGGT
Source organism: Alexandromys fortis (assembly GCF_014885135.2). Taxonomy (NCBI): domain Eukaryota; kingdom Metazoa; phylum Chordata; class Mammalia; order Rodentia; family Cricetidae; genus Alexandromys; species Alexandromys fortis. Next base: position 2,818,929 of record NW_026068027.1, read on the forward strand.
TTCTCACGCTTATCAGTACCGAGTGTCATCTCTCACTTCCTTGTCCCCTGGAAGTGTGAGTATAGAAATTGCTCATTTCCAGCAGGTCGTTTCTCTAATATCAAATTTCAGTGAACTTAATTTGTGTGTGCGCACGTGGCACAGTGTGTGTGGGAGTCAGGACAATTTGTTGAGCTGTTTGCTCCTTCCACCATGTGGCGTCTGGGGATGGATGGGACCAGGCTGGGTGGCGGGCATCTCTACTTGCTGGGCATTCTCTCCAGCTTGGAATAAGACATTTACTTAAGACATGACCAGAATATTAAGAAGACTAAGATAAACAAGAGAGGGAGAGACCTCTGGAATGGGCCTCTGAGACAGTAGTTAAAATGGAAATACAACTATATATTCTTTAGACAGTAGCAAGAATTGAGGCTTCTGTCTCCTTGCGTTTTTATTATTTTCTTCTACTTTAATAAACCACTTTTGGAGCCTGAGTACAGAGATTAGCAGAAGGAAACGCCTTAGTGTGTGTGTCAGCATCTTTATGGGGCCATGCACGTTTCTCGTGTCTGTTTCTGCTTCTCACTGATGCCCACTACCATTCACCTTCCCTCCGGGATGTTCTTTCTCTGTCCGCTTCCATCTTTAGGAAGTGGACAGGTTTGACCTTTGTTTCATGTGTTTTCAAAACACACCTCATGGTCTCACTGCTTCCTGTAGTGGCACGCCAATGAGACCTCCCACTCAAGCCGTGTGTAACTCATTCATCCTTTTGGCTGCTTCACAGCCTCCGTGTGCTGTAATGACATCTCTCTATTCCTCTGATTCCCCAGGATGAATGGTTCTACATAGCCTTATTCTTGAGTTTTCTCTACTTAGGGAATGACCACGCCCTCTGTGCCGATGTTTAGACTTCAGACTGGAGTGCTGGAACTGGCAAAGAGTTAGAGAATTGGGAGAATAGGCAGACTCTCAAGGGGACAGCGTAACACTTCCAAACAGAGGGCAGTGGTGGGATGGCGTTTGTCTAGCATGCACCAGGTCCTGGCTCCTGTCCTCACTATCACAGACAGAGAAGAACAAACACTGGCTTTTCAACAAGCAATCCTCAACCTGCTTGTCGTTAATGAACTAAGCACGGACCCTGGAGAAAGCACAGCTGGCCTAGACACTGGCCACAATCAAAACAATAAGCGGACGAGAGCAAATATGTTTAGCTATTCTTTCCCGGGCCAAAGCTAAGAGATGCTGAAAGACGGACTCCCGGTACTAAGTGCAGTTAGCTCGCTCCCGTCTCCAACACCAATCCCAAGTTTTGAGCCACCCAGGGAAGACTGCAGAGTTAGTGACAATAATAGGGAGAGACTAATCTTTCTTCTCCGCTGGCTGAGAAAACAGAGTGTGTGCGTTTCATGCCCAAGGTACAAGTCAATACTGGGGGGAACACAATTTGGGCGGAACGCAGTTTCCATTCATAAAATGTCTCAGTGGGGAGGCTTGAGGAATCCAGCTTCTCTTCCTAACTTGTCTGTCAAGTCTCCTTTTGCAGCTCTGGTTTTGTTAAGTCACCCTGAACCTTTCTTCTGGTTTTTGGTTTGTGGTCTGGGAAGGGGCTGCAGGAGAGGCGTCTCTGACCTCAGGCCACCTCATCTGTGGGCTGAGGTGCCTCCAGCTCTGTGGTTCTCAACCTCTGGGTTGCGACCTGATTGGGGTCGCATATCAAATATCCTGCAGATCAGATATTTGCATCACAGTTCATAGCAGTAACAAATTGCAGTGATGAAGTAGCAAAAAATTCTTTTATAACTGTTAGTGGTCACCACAACATGAGGGACTGTATTAAAGGGCTACAGCGTTAGGAAGGTTGAGAACCGCTGCTCTAGTTCTTTGATAACAGAATTTTATTAACAGATTTACCAGTTTGTTCTATTCTGTTTTCTTGTTCACTCCGTTGGCCGATTTTCTCATCTGTGCTAACAAAGGAGGCTGTTGTTACTGCTCCTGCCTGCAGGTTTAACTGTGGTTCCTGCCTGCAGGTTTAACTGTGGTTCCTGCCTGCAGGTTTAACTGTGGTTCCTCAACTGTAGTTTCCTTGTATTAATTGCTGTGATACTTTTCAAGCATTGCCACCCTTGAAAACCGTCTGAACACCAGGCCTGGTGCTGCAGACCTGTAATCCCAGCTACTTGAGAGGCTGAGGCAGGAGGATTGAAAGCTCAGGAAGAATAAAAGTGAGCTCCAGGCCAGCTCACCTTAGACTTTGTCTCAACATAAAAAGTAAAAAGAATGTCGGGATTGTAGTTCAGGGGTCCAGCACTGCCAGGCGTGTGAGAAGACCCAGGTTCAATTCCTTGGTCCCCTAAAAACGACATAAGCAAAAAAACTAAAACCAAACCAGAGAAGAAACTCAAACCTGAAAACCACCCTGAGCCAAGGATGCTAAAAAGTGTGATTACTATTTTTCCTTCTAAAATTATAGCCTTAACTTGAGCTTTCTTAGGAATGTATTCCTTGACCTTGCAACTGAGCATGCTCAGAAATGAGTGTGTGTGTGTGTGTGTTTCCCTGAATAAAATCCCTATCTTACCTTTATTCGAGGAGTCATTGTTTCGGGAAAAACACCCATGCCCTCCTTGCCTGCCGCGTGGGACACAACTACCACGTGACACAACTGTCTCACTCTGCGAGTTTCGGCCATGCCTGTCTGTCTTCCCCTTCACCGAGAGGGAACCCCATTGTGGTCAGCAACGTTCCTCATGGCTTTTTATAGTCCTTCCCCATCGCTTCTGTCTTCGTGTGACACGCCCCTCCCCTACTACATCTGAACATGCTTTGTTTGGCACTAGGGTTTAGACTGCATCTTTTTGGGGCTAGGGTCTCATTGTGTGAATTCATGATCTTCCTCTCAGACTCCCGGATTCTTGGGCTACAGGCAGTGTCACCAGGCCTGGCTGGATGGCTTCATTTAAAGCTGGAGTGTATAGAATTTTAAAGAATTATACAATGCGCATTTTCTTCCATCTTCCTTCATTTAAAATAATTGACACTCACCCACAGTGTACATGTTAATACTTCGTTTTTGTGTGCTACTATTTCCTTATATGGATTTACCATGATTGGTTTAGTCTTCCATGTGTTTACGGTCATTTATGAAGACAAATCTGTTATGGAACCAAGTGTGGTAACATGAAGAGTTCAGGAATAGAATATAGAAATAAATGGTCCAGTCCAGGAATATAGAAATATAAAGTTAGAAGCCCAAGCACATTTTGGGAGACAAACACTTTCTGCCTTTAGAGCGGTCATCCTGGCAGCCACTGTGCACAGAGGAGAACTTTCAACAGTTGTCTCCTGCCCCAGCTTCCCAGCTAGGCAGGTCCTGCAGACAAAGGCTGGCTTCGAACTGTTGCTTCTCTGCGACCCTCTGCTTGTATTCCCTTCATTTTTAACTGTCCCCTAGGTGGCTCTGCTCTGTGCCTTGCATTCTTTCAGGGACAGTGACAGGCCACAGGCTTTCACAAACACTCTAAGTTAACCTTCTCATGTCCTATAACCAAAAGTTGTGAAACTGAAAGTGTAATGTGAATTTAAGCCTGACCTCAAGGCTGTAAAAGCTCTTTGACCCACACCTGGTGCTTGATTTTACTATAAACAGAGACCCAAATCAACCCCCATAGCCACCATTCCAGACCCATCTCTGGCTGTGCTCACAGCTAGAGCTGAAAAACTTTTGTGTGCCCCACGGTGAATTTTGTTTCTTTTTCTGGGATAAAGTTTGCTTCTGGTTTAATAGACTTCTGTGGTCTGTCCCCCATCACTGCACGACGCCCGGACCCAACAGTGCACACCTGGAATCCCAGCACTGGGTAAGGTCAGAGTGTAAAGGTCATCCTCAGGTTTGTTTGAGACCAGCCTGGGCTAAAAGAGACACAAACCACCTTAAATAAATAGATAAGTCATGAACATTTGAGCCCAAATCTACCTGTGAACATAAGCTTTCTTTTCTTTTGGGTAAATAGCAAGAAGATGGGATGAGCGCATCAAATACAGGTTTATGTTTAAATTAAAAATACTAAGCTTTTTCCCAGGGTGTTTGTGACATTTCATCATCCGATCAGTGAAGTGTGAGGGTTGATTTCCTCTGTGTCCGGCTAGAAGTCCTTTAGGTTTTAGCTCTGCTAATAGGCGTGTGGTGTATCTCACCAGCTTAATCACCGTTCCTTTAAAGATTAAGGATGCTGAACATCTTATTTTTATTCCACAGCAGGTCATAACCGATTCATTTCTTTAAACGAATTAACTAGAATAAAATGTAATAGACAAACAGTGCATCCCATTCTAAGGATGGATATGGTTTAAGGAACCTTGTGGGCTAGTGGCTCAGTGGTTAAGAGCACTGGCTGCTCTTCCAGAGGTCCTGAGTTCAATTCCCAGCAACCACATGGTGGCTCAGAACCATCTGTAATCAGATCTGGTGCGCTCTTCTGGCATACATGCAGGAGGCAGAACACTATACATAATAAATAAATCTTGCTGCAATTAAGTAATGTTGTATGTGTGTGTTTTGATTATAAGATATTTTCCTAGCTTGGGTCATAGTCAGTCATAGAAGTTTGAAAGACATTGATTTAATAAGCGTTACTTGCAGTTCTGTAGTCTGTAAGTTTCATTTTGGGGCAATTATTTAAAGTGATCTCATACTGTCCAGAGATGAACTACACATTGCTACCGTACAAGAGATCTACAGCACAATATCTTGGGAAAATGAAATGTTTCAGGGATATTAAATTATAATCCTATAAAACATGAGGAATTCAAAACTGTTGAACAAGTAGAAGAGCAGTTAATGCCAATAATAGCAACGTGAACATTTTATACTACTCTCAAAATACCAAACCAAAACCAAAATATAGAAACAAAAATTTTACTTTTATGCATATAGTGTTTTTCCTCCATGTATGTCTGTGTTCCACATGTGTACAGGACCCATGGAGGCTGGAAGAGGACATTGGATCTCCTGGAACAGAAGCTACAAATTACTGGAAGCTGCCAAGTGGTGGCTGGGAATCAAACCTGGGTCCTCTGGAAAAGCAGCAAGTGCTCTCAACTGCTAAGCCATCTCTCCAGCTTATCTCTAGTTTATCAATGGATATTAGAAAATGTATCAGGTCACATTTTTTTTTTCAACAAGTCCTGGGAGAATAGCTCCTACAATTTTGTCATCTCTGGAGTGATGTCATTTGTGTACCAGTTTGATTACTGGTGGCTGCTGGGCAGTTTTAGGCTCCCTGGTTTCAGGGTTTCTGCTTTAGGTTGTTTACCAAAACAGTCGGGTTCAGGCTTTGAACTCTGCTGTTCCACCTCTGGCGGGGCTGAAAATTGGTTTGATCATCACAGGCCAATTATTTAATAAATTGTATCTACAAGAGGGAGCATAAAATCTGAGAAGACCAGAGTTCTGCTGGGTATACATCCAATGGGGGTGTGAGTATTCACCACTCATTCTTACATGGACTTGTTTTGTGTACCTTTTCCATCTGCCTGCTCGTCTGTATCCTTTATAGCATCCTTTATAACCAATGGACATGTGTAAGAAGTGTTTTCCTGAGTTCTGTAGGCCATTAGAAATGGATATAACTGAGGAGGAGATCCTGGAGTCTTGTATTTAAAGTCAGCTAATCAGAAGAGTGGGGCACAAATTGCTTGTAGCTGTCAACTGCTACATCATCGGACACTGTGACTGGGACATCAACTAATGATGCTATTTTTGGGTAGATAATATCAGAACTGAGTTAGCCAATATGTAGCTAGTCTCCACTGAAGAATCTTCTACAAGATCAATTTTCTGCATGGTTTATGGACTTCTGAATTAAAGTCACAGAACCATTATACGTAAGAGTTGTTTCTGGGAGAGACACGTTTTGTTCTGTTTTTGCAGTTGGCCTTTTGTATTGTGGCCTGTGGTTTCTTAAAGCACCTAAGTCTTTACCTAGTCCAGTGTCACAAAAATCACCTTTATGTTTTCTTCCAACTTCTAAAAATAGTTTCAGTTTTCTCATTTACATTTCTGATCACTTTTAGCTTCAGTATTTAATAAGACATAGGATAATTCTTCAAGATGTGTTGAAATTAATTTTTTCTTATGAATGGGCAATTATTTCAGTACCATTTTATTTTGCACAAGTGCTCCTGTGTGTATGATGTATCTATTTGTTTGTGGATGTGTGAGTAAGAATAGTTCCCATATATCTGAACAGTTGGTCTCCAGTTAGTGGAACTGTTTGGGAAGGATTAGGAGGTGTGGCCTTGTTGGAGGAGGTGTGTCACTGGGGGTGGGCTTTGAGATTTCAGAAGCTTCTGCCGGTCCCAGGTAGCTCTTTCAGCCCCATGGTTGTGTCTTTGGATGTGATATCTCAGCTTCTGCTCCAGTGCTATGTCTGCCTGTCTGCTCCATGTTCCCCATCATTATGGTCATGGACTCTAACCGTTTGAAACTACAAATTCCAAATTAAATACTTTCCTTTTTATGATTAGTAAATTAATTTTTTTCAGGCAGGGTCTCTCTATGTAATCCTGGATGTTCTGGACCTCTCACTATGTAGACTAGGCTAGTCTCAAACTCACAGAAATCTAATGTCTTTGTCTCCCAGGTACTGATATTAAAGGCATGCTCTACCTCACTTGGCAAATGTGTTCTTGTATAAGCAATATAAAAGTAATTAAGACAGTAATTGTGCAGTTGTGGTTGCATATGCACACCTGTGTGCATGTGTGTGGAGGCCAGAGGTAGGATTAGGCTTTTGTTCTCAACTGTTCTCCATCTTTCTTTTGAAGATAGAGTCTCTCACTGCATGTGTGGTCCATCAGTTCACTAGGCTCCCTGGCCAATGAGATTCAGAGATCTTTCTGTCTCCGCTCACCTCCCTCTGTGGCTGGAGTTGCAGGCATGCATCACTGTGCTGTTTTTTTCCTAGGGATGAACTCAGTTCCTCATGCTCGTACATTAGACATTTCACTAACTAAGGCTCCTCCTTAGCCATCAGTACCATTTGGTGAAGTAATTACTCTTTTTTGGTGACTTAGTGCTTTTGTTCAAAATCAGCGAACACACACACACACACACACACACACACTCACACACACACTGTTGCAGTAGGAGTGGCAGGGCTGCGTCCCCGGCACCCAGCCGCCCGCATGGCTAGGTTATGCCCCGAAATAATTACACGGAAACTGTATTTTTTTTAAACACTGCCTGGCCCGGCTAGTTCCAGTTTCTTATTGTCTAGCTCTTACATATTAGTCTAATCCATTTCTAATATTCTGTGTAGCCCATGAAGTGGCTTACCAGGGAGGATCTTAACCTGCATCTGTCTGGCGTGGGAGAATCATGGCAACTCCTCGTCTAAGCTTCTTTCTCCCAGCATTCTCTTCTGTTTACTCCACCCACCTAAGGGTTGGCCTATCAAGGGGCCTAGGCAGTTTCTTTATTAATAAGAAATCATTCCCACATCAACACACCAATCCCTGCCTTCCTTTATTGTCTCAGTTATTTATGATGCTCCCTTTACAAAGTACTCACAATAGCTCTAGCCATCTTGAAATCAGGTCCTCTATCACTTCTTTTTTAAAAAAAGTTTTAGCTGTTCTAGGCCCTGTATTCTTCCCTGTAGATTTTAGGTAAACATCCTTTAAATTTTTTATTATTTTTCATACGAATATATCAGAGAATATGTACTTGAAGTTTGGCTGGAGTCTTCCAGGTGTCCTACCAGCTTAAACTTCCCAGCACTGTGAACCACAGTGCCTGTTTATACTCTCACAAGGCAAAGGGAAGGTAAACCTTGGACTCCTCAAGTTCTCCTGACTTCCTGGCTCTGTACACGAAGGGCAGTGGTGAATTTGCACTGGGCAGAGATGCTCCGGGCAAACAGAGCTTTGATGATGACGGAGTCTGTTTCCATGTTAGTACTGAGATAGAGAAAGAAATGAAGAGGAGGGGAGAACACTTGAGTCTGGCACACAGGGCAGGGTATTGAAGTCAAGTTCAGGAAGCCAAGGACGGGGTGAGTTTCAAAGCCCAGAGAGGAACCATTAGGATGAAATGTTACAGAGCTGTAAAGTGGACTAGCGGAAGGGAACTCTGCGAATTTGACAAGAGGGAGGCCATTGTTGGTTCTTCTGTGTTGGTGTGATGGTGACAGACGTGCAGAGAGCTGAGAGCTGGCAGATGAAAGAGAGATAAGTGAGTGGAAGCAGCTCATAAAATGGCTGGTGACAGGAAGGAAGGAGATAATATCTAAGTAGTCACAAGTGAGGTCAAACGTGGATGAGAAAGAACAACACATTCACCACTGGAGGTGAAAATTTCAGTTAAAGGAGGACACGCAAAGGGCAAGAGGAAGAAGGCTTCATATCTGGGCCCTCGACGCCCTGAGACAATGTGAGTCCCAGCAGATAAGCGAGGAAATGAACTGGGCAGGAAAAGGGTCCATTTCGCCATTGAAGGACGAGACTGAATGGTTGGAAAGACCGTGCAGTCTCTTCTTGTCAAGCGAATTTATCTTCTCAGTGAAACGGATGATAAAATCATGTACCAAGAGCGAGGGAGGAAATGATAGGCTTGGAATAATCAAACCAGGAAAAGATAGACATCTGCTCAGAGACAGCTTCGCTGAGTGGTGGTGACAGCCAGCGGAGGCAGGGGCCTGTCCCTTCTAGTGAGACCAGTCTGCATCGCGGCAAACTTTGTACAGTGACTGCCATCATCTTGGTCGTAGTAACTGACAAGTCTGATGGTGGCAGCCGTGGTGGACCATGGAGAGCTTCCAGGGTGATTTAGAGGCAGGAGAAGCCATCTAAGAAGTCTAAAGGGGAGGAGGTGGACAAGAAACCCAACAGTAGGCGGCTATGCTTGGTAGGAAGAGATTTGAGTATAGGACACGAAGTAAAACCACTTCCTACACTATTTTTCCGTAATATATTCCTTTTATTTCTTTATTCTTTTAAAATTATATTTTAAGGTTAGCACACAAAGTAATGAATTTCATCATGGTATTTTGTTTTGGTTTGGTTTTTTGAGACAGGATTTCTTTATGTAGCGTGGCTGGCCTGGAACTCGCTCTGTAGACTAGGCTGGCCTCAAACATAGAGATCTGCCTGCTTCTGCCTCCCAGGCGCTGGGATTAAAAGCCTGTATTACTTATATGTGTCATTAATCTTTATCCTCATTCATTCTCCTCCTCCAACTCCCTCCTCTGTACCCCTCCCCCCCAGTTGTTTCTCTCTTTCCCCAGCTAGTCTTCATTAGTCCCCTCCCTTGCTTTATCATCACATGGACTTCATCTGTAATACGTTTCTTTGAATTTTTTCATTCCATTTATTTATATATGCACACACATGTGTATGCACACCCAAAGTCAGAGGACAACTTGCACTGGGCATTTCTCTCCTTCCACCATGTAGATCCTGTAAGTCAAACTCAAGTCACCAGGCTTGGTATTGGCAATGGCCTTAAGCCACCAAATCATCTTGTTGACATGTAATATTTTTCTAAAAGTGGCACTAATGAATTCAAACATCCACTGAATTAAAAAATGCTAATAGTTACAGAGAAACTGTCTCAAAAAAAAAAACGAAAAAGGAAGAAAGAAAAAATAAAGAAAGAAAGAAGGAAGAAAATAAGATGCTACTAGCTTTCTCTATAAAAAGGCTGAAAAGCTTGTTCTTTCGCTAGGGTCCTCCCTAACTCTCAGCTCCATAAAGTCTTCACATTGTAAATTTTAGCTTATTTGTTTTCCTTTTTTTCTTGTAGGCCTGGAGATTGAACCAAGGGCCTTTTATAGCTCGGCAAGAGCTCTAACACTGAGATAGGCCACTCCCCATTTTTTTTTTATTGCTCTAATTTCTGTATCAGGGAGAATGATACATAGTGCATTTGTGTTAGGGTTTGTGTTTTTCTGACTGCTGTCTTGAGTTATTTCTATTTTCTCTGAGTTATGTTTTCATATCCTTTATTTGATATTATTCTTCTTATTGCTCTGAGCAAGCACCTTCAGGAGATAACTTATGGAAGAAAAGTTTTACTGTAGCTTATGGCGCACTCTTAACCCTCCCCAACAGAGCCTCCGACGGGGGACCTACGGGGGACATTTCATTCAAATCACCATAGTCAGGAAAAGGATGTTCTCACAGTTTCACATCTGCCACTGTGGTAAAATGCCCTGATGGACAGCAGCAGGGAGTCGAGGTTTGCTTCCTCACAGTTCCAGGCTACAGTCCATTGCTTGGGGAAGCCAGAGCAGCAGGAGGCTGAGATGTCACATGGCACCTGCACTCAAGAGCAGAGAGAAACAAATGCTTGCGTGTTTGGTGCTCAGATGACTTTCTCTACTCTGTCCAGTCTAGGACCCCGAGCTGGGGAATGGTGTTGACCACATTCAGGCTAGGGCTTTCTGTAGCAGTTAAAGTAATCAAGTCAGTCCCTCCTATACATTCCCATAGCCCAACCTTACCTAGAGAGTTCCTCATGGAGACTCCCTTACCAGCCAATTCTAGGTTGTGTCAAGCTAACAATTAGAACTAATCATCAGAGATGCAAACAGGCAAGAGAGGTATTTAGGAACCAAACCAGAAAGGAACCTCCACACATTATATTATAATTAAAACATTAAACCTTCAGAAGAAAGAAAGTAAATGGAAAGTGGCAAGAGAGAAATACTAAGTCACGTATAAAGGCAAACCCAGCAGAATAATGACAGATCAAAACTTTAAATCCACGAGGGCATAGAAAGATGTATTTTAAATTCTGAAAGATACTGACAACAGACTACTATACTCAGCAAAACTGTCGTATTGGAGGAAAACCAAACATTCTCCATCATAAAAATATTCTGAGAATATTTCTAACCATAAAACTAGTGCTATAGAAGGCATTTGAAGTAATCTTTTGGACCAAAGAGAGAGAGAGAAAAATTAACCCATCCATGAGGCCACAGGAAAGAATAAAGCACTTTAGAATAATTGTTTAGCAGGAGAGGAAGAGAAAGACAAACAAACACTATCCAATCAGCAAAGTGACAGGAAGCAATGTGTGCCTTTCAGTATCTACTCAGGATATTAATTGTCTTTGCTTGCCTATGAAAAAACACAGACTAGTAGATTGGATTAAAAACAAAACACAACAGGAACCATCTATTTGTTGACTCCAAGAAATAGACACTACTTTAGGATGAAAGGGTGGAAAAAAGGTATTAAAGGCCTAGGGACCAACTAGGTATCGCTGTTACAATGTCTGACAGAGTAGAATTCAAATGAAAACTAGTGAGAGAAGAAGAAATCTCTTAAAAGAACAACCCACCAAGAAGATGTTATAGTTCTAAACATACGCCCCAAACACAGGTGCATACGACTTCATAAAACAAATGTAAAGTCGTTGATAAGCAGTAGGTGACTTTAGTACCCTATGCTCAGCAATTGGGATATTTCTGCAACACGAAAGAAACAGGGCTGGAAAGACGGTCCACCAGATAAAGGTCCTTGTGGTGCAACCCGAGCAAGCTGAGCAACCTGACTTTGATCCCTGGAAGCCAGGGATGTTTCTAGCTGCAGGTGGAAAGAGAGAAGTGACTCCACAAAATTGTCCTCTAGCCTCCACTCTTTCTATGGCATGCATACATTCACACACATCATATATGTATATGTACACACACACACACACTACTAATCAGTAAAAATAAAATTAAACAAATAACTCTTCAAATAAACAGAGAAGTGTGTAAATTAAATTATATCATAGAGCAAATGAACTCAACAGACGTCTGTAAAACATTCCATGCAAACCCGGAAGGATGCACGACTTCTGCATTTCATGTGACTTTCTCTAAAATGGATCATGTACTAGGATATAAAACAAGTCCACATATTCGGGCAACTTGAAACAAGTCTTAAGTTCTATTGGTCACAATGCAATCATTCTATAAATTAACAGCCAGAGATACACTAGACCATATAAAGCAACTTGAAACAAGTCTTAAGTTCTATTAGTCACAATGCAATCATTCTATAAATTAACAGCCAGAGATACACTAGACCATATACAGACTCATGCAGATTAAAGAACACAGCACTGGATTGGAGCAAGTCCTTTAAGAAATAAAGAAGGAATTAAAACATCTTTATCCAACTGAAACCAAAAGACAACATGTCAAAACCCATGGAGTACAATGAAAGCTATCTTGAGAGAAAGGTCTGTATATCCAATGACTCAGGGAGGTATCAAATCAATGACATAATGATAAACCTTAGAGTCCTTTAAAGAGAGGAGCACACCAAACCTCAACTCAGTAGATGGAAAGAAACTCAGACCAGGGCAGAAACTGATGAAATAGAAACAAAACAAGAATAAAAAGCAATACAAAGATAATGAAAGAAAGAGTTGGCTCTTTGAAAAGATAAATGAGATTGACAAATCCCCAGCCATTGTAACCAAAAGAAAGAAAGAGAGAGAAAGAGAGAGGATCCAAATTACATAAATAATAAAGATGGAAAAAGAACAGCAACAGATACCAACACAATTTAGAAAAAAAATTAGGATATAGCTTTAAGAGTCATATTCCCCAAATTGGAAAATCTAAAAGAAATGACAAAAATGAGATAAGTACATGTATCTATAACAAGAAGTAAGATTAAAGCAATAATTTAAAATCTCCCAATTGAAACAAGCCAGGTTTACACTGGTGAATTCTATCAGCCCTTTAAGAAAGAACTGACGACACTTCTCACACGATTCCGTATAATAGAAAAGGAGGGACATTGCTAAACTCTTTGAATGAAGCTGTTGTTATTCTGATACCAAAGCCAATGATGTTAAAGGAAAAAAAAAAGAAAATCACAGACCAATCTCCTTGATGAACACAGATGCAAAAATTATCAACAAAAGACTTGCAAACCAAATTCAACAACACATCAAAAAGATCATTCACCATGATCAAAATTGTCTTTAATTCAAAGACATGAGGATGATTCAATTCATGTTAATCAATAAATTACTACATAAAAGAACTCAAGGGAAGAAGAAAAGTCTTCTTAAAAAAGAATCAAACATCTTTCATGTTAAAAATCCTGAAAAACAGACCAGAAGGAACACATCCCAACAAAGGCTGCAAGTGGCAAACCTGTAGTTAACATTATGTTAGACGGAGGAAAACTCAGAGTCTTTCCACTTAACCAGGAAGAAGACCAGGGTGTTAACTTCCCCCATTCTTATTCAGCATAGTGCTGGCACTCTTACTTTTACCCGTAAGACAAGAGAAGTAAATGGACATGAACAGGAAAGAAACCGAAGTGTATCTACTTTCAGATGATCTGATCCTGAAGACCCCAGTAAAAAACACTTAGAACTGGTAAGCACATTCAGCAAAACAGCAAGATACAAAATTAACACACGAAGATCAGCGGCCTTCCCATATTCTAATGACAAACACATAGAGAAAGATCGGGGAAATAATTCCATTCACAACACCCTCAAAAACAACCCCCCAAGATAACAACCATCAAGATAAACCTTGGAATAAACCTAACCTAAGGGTGAGAACACTCTATGATGAAAACTTTAAATCACGGAAGAAGCCAAGGAAGATGCTAGGATATGGGAAGACCTCCCCTGCTCACAGACTGGAGGAATCACTATTGTGAAAATGTCTTTCTACCAAAACAAAAACAAAAACAAACAAAATCTATAGATTCAATGCAACTTCATCCAAAATCCCAAGGGCATTTTAACAGACATCAAAAGTCAATATTACAATTCTTAGGGAAACACAGAAGACCTGGATAACCAAAGCAATCCTGAGCAAAAAATGACACTACTGGAGGCATCACATGATTGATTGTGCTATATTTTGGAGCCAAGTAATAATAATAGACATAGAGATCAGGGAATAGAACAGAGGCTCCAGATACAAGACCACACAACTACAGCCACCTGATTTGGACAAAAATAAACGCTGGGGAAAAGGCAGTGGTTTTCATAAGTGGTGGCATCTTTCACAAAAGAATGAAAATAAATTAAAAAATTTATTTTTGACAGGAATTCTCTGTGTAGCCTGGGCTGTCTTGTGTACTGAAATGCACTCTCTAGACCAAGATGGCCAAGAGCTAGGAGATCCACCTGCCTCTACCACCGGAGTGCTGAGTATTAAAGGCTTGGACCACCACAGCCTGCTGAAACTAGAGTTATATCTCTCATTCTACACAAAAATAAACTCCAAGTGGATTGAGGACTTCAGTGCAACCCAAGCTGTGAAAACGTGAGAGTTAAAATACAGGTAATAAACTTAAAGGTACATGGTCCTGATGAGAGGGCTTTTGTAGGTAAAGGTGCTTGCTTCCAAATCTGACAACCTGTGTTTGATCCCTGGGTCCCACATGGTGGAAGGGGAGAACGGACTTCTGCAAGATATCCTCTGACTTCCCCATGCATGCTAGGCCACCTGTCTGTCTGTCTGTCTGTATGTATGTATGTATGTATGTATACACACACACATGTATGCCCCCAGTAAATAAATAAATATAATGGAAAAAATAGATAGTACGCTTATGTAAGGAACTTTGGAATATGACCCCAAACACTCAGGAAATAATGTCAATAGTCAATAAACGAGACCTTATGAAATTAAAAGCTTCTATACAGCAAAGGACACTGTCAGTTGACTGAAGAAGTGGCCCACAGAATGGGAGGAAATTTGTGCCAGTTATACATCCAACAAGAATTAGTATCTAGAACATACAAAGAATTCCAGAAATTAAACAAGAAAGCAAACAACTCAATGAAAAGATAGGCTATGGAACTAAGAGAACGCGCTCTCTCTCTCTCTCTCTCTCTCTCTCTCTCTCTCTCTCTCTCTCTCTCACACACACACACACACACACACACAGACACACACACACCCCACAGGAAAATGCAAACTAAAACTGCTTTAAGATCCCATCTTATCCCAAACAGAATGGCCATCATCAAGATAACTGGAAATACTGGTGAGGACACAGGGAAAGGGTAACCCTATCCACTGTTGATACACTGGTACAGCCACTGTGAGAATCACCCCAGCATGCTTGAACACTGACCTGTCAGGTAAGGAGGTCCTACTGATGCTGTAGTGGTATGACTGTTATTGGGGTAACCCACCACTTTCTGATGGGCTATTAGGCCTGCATCACAGGAAATCATGTATTGTAAGCTTGTTTGACAACCTGTGCCTGGGGAAGCTACAGGCAATAGGGGGGGACCCATTGTTGTTTTGTGAAGTGGTCATGTTGAAAAATTGCCCCCGAAAGATTTTATATCTGTAGATCTGTGCTGTTCTCAACCTTCGCCAGAGAAACTCCGTTCTGCAGTAGGCAACAGTTAATGCAGAGAGTCCTAAGTAGTCAAAGTGACGGTAATAAGTGATTGTTGAGTGATCAGCCTCACATGGGACAAATACTCTCACTATGTGGAGAGTCCCAGCACCTGTCACCGTGGCCGTGGCCTAAGGAGGGGATTCTCCTCACTGACGGGATGAAGATAAAAGATGAAGATGAAAGAGGAAGCATCCCAGACTGGCCCAGGAGCCTGGATGTTGCAGGCATACAGCCTGTAAAAGGATCTAGAGTCCACAGGGAAGGTGGTCATTACTGCATCTCCCAGTGAGGCCGCAGAGCACCAGAGCCTGGAGACTTCCTGAGCATGGTCCTCAGAGATCTAGATGTCAGACCTCAGCATGTTTCCATCTTGGGAACCCGTGGAGATTCCACTGCAGCTGCGTAGAATAATCTTTGTTTGGGGAGTGACTTTGACAGAAATCTGAGAGTTTTCTGACTTGGGGAGCTGAGGACACCACATCCTGGAGCTGGTGGAGAGTGCGAATGCCCTCTAGGGTGGGGTGGAAGTGGTGAGGTGGAGGCAGGATTTGAGAGCATCTGCATGTGGTTTTCTGAGGCAGTGCTGAAGAGGATCCTGGGGCAGTGCTGAAGAGGATCCTGCCCTCTTTCCACCACACATCTTTGTTCTTATCACACACTCCTCTTTGGCATCTAGAAGATGCCTGCCCTGCACGCTGGGGAGAATATGTGTCTGGAGAGGCCTTCTCTCTGTGCGCTTTTGTTCAGGTCAGAAACCTAGCTGAGAGGAGTTTCAGGCAGCTACTGCCTGGTCAGTTCTGAAATACCCAATGGGCACAACAGCAAGAAGAACTTGGTATGTAGCTCTTGACTGGCTCATTGTCTTGGAGGCGCATAACCCAGGAAGACCCAGAGAAAGGCTTCAATTAATCATCCACTTCCATCTGCTCTTTGGAGAACCTTTCTTTGCTGGGAGAAAACTCTACTTTATTTGTATTTCTTAAATTTTTCATTCTTTTTATTTGTGCATGCTTTATTATGAAACTTTATATTTGTTAGGTCTCTGGCAGCCCATGTATCCAGAAATGAGCTCAAGTTAGACTATAGAAGGATTTCTGATGGATAGATAAGAGGCAGCGTTCCTCAGGAAAGAGTGCAGCAGGTTTTCTGTTCCCACAAAGGAGTCATTTCCCCTATGTCTGGCAGAAGGGTATTCTCCCTATTCTCTCTTGCTGTCCTCTTACCTTCTCACTATATTCTATTCTCAAGCTCTACTCTCTCACCAAAGCCACTATCTTTCCCTCCTGTGCCCCCCCCCTCTCCTGCTTCCCTAGCCCTGACCATGTCCAGTCTGCTTTATTCTCTCTCTGCCCTAGACCCTTCCAGATGCCTCTGGATATTTTCTTTATCTTATTCTCAAGAAAAACCTTCCCCTAGCGTGGAGTGGTTAAGTTGGCAGTTTCTTTACTACAAACTTAACTTTTGAATACAAAATCCCCTTCAATTGAGGTGAGTGAACAGCCACATGGTGGCTGGACATCCCACTCTCTAGGATCTCCACAGTGGGACAAAACCCCGGGGCCCCTCCCCCAACTACCTCTGCTTTTCTAGCCAGCCAACAGGAGACCTTCCTCCAGGTGGGCTCCCCCCCAAACCCCACTCCATTCACCTGACCCTCCAAGCTACTGACCCCACCCCACTCCCAAACTCACCTATCCTCCTGCAACCTTGGTGGAACTCTGAAACACAGCTTGCTCCAATAGTGAGGGGACTTAAGAGCTTGCTCCAATACGGAGGGGGCTAGGAGCTTGCTACAACATTGAGAAGTCCAAGAGAGAGGACCAAGGGAGTGAACTAGGAAAGAAGACCAAGAGAGCAGGCTTGGAGAGACTTCAGAGGCTTCCTGACACACAGACATTGACAGTATAGAGCAGATTAAGAAGAAGTCCCCAAAACTCAGACAGCCACTGCAAGGATTGAACCAAGGCACAAAGACAATTTTGCTATAATTTTAATGGGCATTTGCATTGAATCTGTAGATTGATTTCAGCAAGATTGTCATTTTTCTTATGTTGGTTCTACCTTCACAAGAGAATAGATCTTTCCATTTTCTGATTTCTTCATTTTCTTTCTTCAAAGATTTAAAGTTCTTATCATGCAGAAATTTCCACTTGTTTGGATAAAGTTACTCCAAAATATTTTATGGTATTTATAGCTATTGTAAAGAATGATGTCACTCATTTATCATATTGTAGAAGAGGTGCATTTGGGTTTTTTTCAGATTCTGTCTATGACAAAATAATTCTGCAGTGAACATAGTTGAGCACATGTCCTTATGGTATGGTTGAGCATCTTTTTTGTATAGGTCCCAAAATGGCATTGCTGAGTTTTAAGATAGATGGTTGCCTAATTTTCTAAAAAATTGCCATATTAGGATCCCAAGCAGCTGTACCAGTTTGCACTTCCACCAGCAGTGGAGTTTTTTCTTTACCCCACATTCTCTTAAAGTATAAATTGTCAGCAGTGTTTTTAATCTTGGTCATTTTCACAAGGATAAGATGGAATCTCAGAGTTGTTTTAGATTTACATTTCTCTAATGGCTAAGGACGCTGAACATTTTAAAAATGTCTTTTAGTCATTTTAAGTTCATCTGTTGAGTCTTCAGTTTAGGTCTGTACCATATACTTTTATTAGATTATGAGTAATTTCCTGAGTTCTTTGTATGTTTTGGAGTGGATTAGTAAAGATATTTTTACCATTCTATAGGTTAATATTATATCTTGTTGACTATGTCCTTTGCTAAACAGATACTTCTCAGTTCAGGAGATCTCATTTATTAATTGTTCTTCTCAATGCCTGCTATTGGGGCTGTATTTGGGATGTACCAAGGCATTCAAGTGTTTACTTCTAACTTTTCTTCTGCGAGGTTCAACGTGGTTGGTTTTATGTTGAGGTCGTTGATTCATTTAAACTTGAGTTTTGTGCATAGAGATGAATATGGATCTGTTTTCATTCTTCTACATGCTGATGTCTAACTAGGCCAGCATCATTAGTTGAATATGCTTTCTTTTTCCATTTTCCAATCAGCTAGGCAGACTTGCAACTTAAGAGAAAAGAATAGCTTACAAGCTTTTAATTAGATATACAATGGTTAAAGCCTTAGTTATAATATTCTTATTGGGAGATCTTGGGCCACTAAGTAAAGTTCTTAAAGGGAGCAATGAGCCAATTTCCAATAGAGAGCTTATAGAAGCTGCCAAACAGGTACTCAAGCAGGTGGAGTATAGAGCAATAGGTAGGGTATACAATAATCAGCAAGTACAGTATATTAATTATGATTCAGCTATGGCAAGTGTGTGTATTAAGTACAAAGCTTATTCTATAGTGGTTTTATGAAAAACTGAATGCTTTTTATGGCTGCACCTTCCCATTCTTGCCAGTTAAGATATTAAACTAAGGTGTATGGTGGCAAGATGGCACAGGACAAAGAGAGAAAGAAGAAAGAAAGCATCTTGGACTTGTCTAAGTGCTTTGACAAGGCCATCTGAGTGAAGTTCCAGGATGGCCGGGAAGGCAATGGGATCCTGAAAGGGTTTGACCCACTGCTCAGGACCTTCGAGTACATGAAAGACCCCGATGACCAGGACAAGCTGACGGAGGACACACAGCAGATGGGGCTTGTGGTGTGCCACACACCTCAGTGGTGCTTATCATCTGCCCACAGGATGGCATGGAGGCCATCCCCCAACCGTTCAAGCAGGATGCGTAGCAGGTGGAGGGCACCCTGACCCTGGGAACCTCCCTTCCTGTGTGAACTTCCTTTTGGTGTTTTGGTTTCTGTTTTTTATTTTGTTTTGTTTTGTTTTTTTTTTTTTTTGATAAAATTTCCCACTTGCTAAAAAAAACGAAGCAAACAAAAAAGATATTAAACTCTTAATTTAAAACAGTAGCTTGTCTAATACAAAAGAGCAGATAAAATCTAGGCAATAGTTTAACAGAAAATTGACTATGACCAATGTTTTTATACTAAGCAATAGATTAATTGATAATTTTAAGATTATCAATTAATTGTGTTGAATTGAGCAAACACAAAAAATTGTGTTTGCTCAATTCAAAGGCCAGAGTAATGGTCTTTTCCCAGATGATCAGTGCTGTAATTTGCACAACTATATTTTGTTAATGTTTTAGCTAAAGATCCCTTAAAGATGCTATGCAAAAATTTTACACATGGTTCTTTCAATGAAAGAACTGTGTATATAGTTACTAATGAAAAGGAATTGTGGAGCAAGTCATGGCTCCTTAAAAACAACTTAAAAGTATAAAAGTTGCAGACAGATCTGTCATGGTGGCACCAAGGTGACCTTTGCTAAGGCAAGGTAAAAACACTTTTATTTATAAAAAGATTGCAAAATTATAAAAAGATCTGACCCTATATTAATTTGGGGCCGAGGATGTGTTTGTGTTTCTTTTTTAATAGAAAGAAAATAAAGCTGGATGAGATGACTGCATATACAGTAAGGGAATGGCAGACCCGATGACATCCTAGCTGCAAACACCCCACAGAGGAATTGGAGGGGAGTCCTTGGTCAAGTTTCCCCTGCCCCCACAGAGAGGAGTGCCTGATTGTACTGTGGGGTGCCACGCTGCTCTGGGAGACAGACGCTGAGCTGCTCAGAACACACAGACCCAGAGGCCCTGCTGGGTGCCACACTGCTCTAGGCGGGGACAGATGCTGAGCTGCTTCCAGACACTCAGGACACACAGACCCAGAGGCCCTGCTGCATGACAACTACAATTTTCCGCAGTCAGAATCCTGTTTGCTTTGGTGCTGAGATGAAGATTGAACATTTGATTGTTTTAATCTTTGAGACACAGAACTCATTTTGATTAAAATATTGGACCTGAAACTAAGATCTAAGCTTTCCCCTTAGGAAAGGAAAGATTCAAAACAAGGAATGACTGAAACCCCTCTTCACTAAGAGGGGGGCAGACTAAGGGTTTCACTGCTGCTCGGAGACTGGAACTGGGATTTGAGAACAGCAATGCTGCTGTACTCGTACGCATCAGAAAAAGCTTTTCTGGTCAATTGATTAATGCAGATTTAAGAAAATTGTGACATGTTTAATTGTGGATATATTGTTATCAACCTACCTCAGGATCCAACAATACCACTCTTGGGCATATACGCAAAAGATGCTCAATCATACTACAAAAGTATTTGTTCAGCTATGTTTATAGCAGCATTATTTGTAATAGCTAGAACCCGGAAACAACCTAGATGTCCCTCAACCGCAGAATGGATAAAGAAAATGTGGCACATTTACACATTAGAGTACTACTCAGCAGTAAAAAACAATGACACCTTGAATTTTGCATGCAAATGGGTGGAATTAAAAAACATTATCCTGAGTGAGGTACCAGATCCAAAAAGATGAATGTGGTATGAACTCACTCATAAGTGGATACTAGCTATAAACAAAGCATATATACACACACACACACACATATACATATATAGATATAGTTTGTTTTCTTTTCAAAAAAATAAAAAATGTGCTTAAATTAAAAAGATTTCCTTAAATTTTATTTGAAGAGGTCTTGTGATGAAGCCCAGGCTAATGTGGAGCTCATGATTGCACTGCCTCCCCCTACATGATGGTTCTACAGGCATGCGCCATGACACCATTTCCACCCTATCTGATAGACTTGATCCAGCTGTGTCAGAGTTAGGACTGTGTGTGCCCCTGGATAGCTTTGTATATTTTTAGTGCTTGTAAGCATTGCTAAGTTGTTCTCTGTAAATCAAGCTCATACCAGCAATGAATGAGAATTCATTTTTTCATCTACCTTCTTATACATTGTTCAAAAAATTGTATTATTTTATTTTATTTTTTTTTAACACACACACAGTTTATGTTGCAAAAAATTTCCCTCTGAAAGGGACTAAGGACTATTTCCCTCTCCCTTTGCTTTGAGAATGACAAAGTTTCCTTCCACCAAGTTTCCCCTGAAGCAATGAGGTTTTGGGGCTTACTTGTGGAGCCTGAGTGAAGGGTTACTGAGAGGAACACGTGAGCCTAGCAAGTGGCACAGGAAGGCTGCTCCCAGCATGATGATGGCTTGCACATGGCTGTGCAGATGAAGTTCTTTTGCTGTAGGAACCCACAGTTTTGAACTGGTTTCATCTTTTTTTTTTAATTTATTTATTTATTAAAGATTTCTGCCTACTCCCTGCCACCGCCTCCCATTTCCTTCCCCCTCTCCCTCCCCCCGATCAAGTCCACCTCCCTCATCAGCTCGAAGAACTGATTAGGGTTCCCCGACCTGTGGGAAGTCCAAGGACCACCCACTTCCATCCAGGTCTAGTAAGGTGAGCATTCAAACTGCCTAGGCTCCCCCAAAGCCAGTACGTGCAGTAGGATCAAAAATCTTGACTAAAGGTCAGAGAGTTCAAACCTCTTCTTGCTCCTCAATGACGACTAACAGAGTGTTTTACCAAATGTGTGGCTGCTGGACATCTTGCTCCTCAAAGGCCAGACAATAGGGTGTTTGACCTAGGGCGTGGTTACCAGGTATAATCATACTTGCTTGTTCCCTGTTTCCTTGGTAAGGAAGTCTTTGATCAGGGTATATAAGGACTGTGAGTAATAAACTCGGGGCTTTTTGCAGTGTTCACTGGAAGCCCCCCTGACTCAATCTTCTGTCTCTTGTCCATTTCTTTCCTTAGTCCTCACTCCCCTTTTCAGGAATGTGTGGACAATTTGGTCGGTTCTGACACATGGTGCCCATACATGGGGCCTGAAAATAGGGAATGAACTCCTGAAGATGGTGGTTATTTGGCTCAGAGGATAGTTCTGTACAGTGTGTATGTGTGTGTGGTATGTGATATGTGTGTCTGGTATGTGGTATGTGTGTGTGTTGTGTGCATGCGTGTACTGTGTATGTGTGTGGTGTGTGCATGTGTGTACTGTGTATGTGTGTGGTATATATACAGAAATGCCGTGCCTGCAGAAAGCAGAAGATGGCATCAGATCCTCTGAGCTGGAGTTACAGGGCGTTGTGAGCTGCCTAAGGTGGATGCTTGGAACAGAACTTACATTCTCTGCAAGAGCTGTCGCAGCTCTTAACTATTGAGTCATTTCTCCAGCCCTCCAGCAGTTTTTCTTAAAAAGAGATTTTTATTAATTAAACTCATTTGCAGATTGTCCACACATGTTCACAGTGTATACTGACCTCACCTTGCTTCTTCCTATGACCTCCTAATATATTTGATTTGTTAGTTTTGCTGTGACCCGCAGAGGATAACCAGGGCTAACGTGTGGCACTGGGAACTATCTGCTGGAGCCTGGTGGGCTCAGCAGTGGATACCCATGGAAATACAGTGCCAACAGCCTCTCAGATGCTATACAGGCTGTAGCTCAGAGGTAAGGAGAAAGTCCTCATGTCCCCTCCCCTTCCTTAACAAGTTTTTGATAGGGCTTGTCTTGTGTAGGCCTAAACAGCACACATAGTTTTTTTTTTTTTTTTTTTTTTTTTTTTTTTTTTTTTTT
>NW_026068027.1:2842009-3015778 GCF_014885135.2 Alexandromys fortis
GTTTTGTTTTTTCGAAGACAGGGTTTCTCTGTGGTTTTGGAGCCTGTCCTGGAACTATCTCTTGTAGACCAGGCTGGTCTCGAACTTACAGAGATCCGCCTGCCTCTGCCTCCCGAGTGCTGGGATTAAAGGCGTGCGCCACCACTGCCCGGCTTACAATGTCTCTTTTTAAAGTGAGTTCCTCACGCAGGAGGTTCTAGGTCACTGTGTCATGCAACTGTGTACACTCGAGGTCAGCCGGCCTTTGCTCTGGTTGGTCCACAGTCACGTAGGGTCTCAGTACCTGAAAGGCTAAGATTCTATACTTAAGGAGACTTGAGACCAACATCAATTTCTTCTAAGCACTTAAACAACAACAAACAAGCCTGTTAACTGCACATGAACACAAGACTCCAGCCAGACCCTCAAGCCCTTCCCCTCAGACGATCACTTTGACTCAGACCCTCTCCATCTTTTGTTTTGATCAAAAGTCACAGCCTTTCCCCAGCTCATTAAAATAAATAATAAAATCTACCTAAAGTAGTTATATTATTTTAAATAACAAATAAATATGACGTCAGCTTGAAGAATCCTGGGCCCTGCAGCTGCACACCAATTTCCATTTTTCCATCAACGCTGCTGCGGCCGCCATTGGGGTCCTTATGCTTCCTCTGGCTGACGCTGTCAATTCTCCAATCTCGGCGTTCAGTCTATGGATCTCCCATTCCATGGCTTCTCGGTTTTTGTTAGCATTGGAAGATATGGTGCTTGCCATGAGTCCTTCAAGGTAGCTGCTGAGGCTGACCCCTTTCATGGTGAGGATGGTTTCCTGGGTCAGGACAGTTTTCTCTGGGTGCTGGGGGTGCGGCTTGTATGTGAGCCTCTCGTCGACTGTGACTGTATTTGTAAATGAGATGTTGGTGCTCCATTGTCTTTTTTATTGGGCCAACTACAGAATGCTCCTGCTCGTATGTTTTTGTTCTTGCTGCACCAGTAAGAGACTTCACAAAGGAAGGCAGGCCCCACTCTGTGCTGAGGAGCCTGTGGCTGTGCAGTTTTCCAGAGGGTTCCACTTGTCTGTCCAACACGTCAAAGCCAACCACGCTTGGATTCGTGGGGTTTGGGTATTTCTGCGTTGCAGCCATGGTAACCATTTCCTATGGGTGGTCAAAGACGTGCTCGGATGTCCAGATCTTCATGGTGCCAGCCGCCTGCTCGGTGTCTCGTGATGTTCCGGGACAAGGAGGCACAACAGCACAGTTTTAAATCAAGTGTTCAATCTTTGCTAAAGAAGTTAAAAAAATGTTTCACACATGGTTTTAATTTGCATCGCTGCTGTTAAGAATGGTAGCATCTTTTCACATAGTGAAGAACTATTTATATTCCTTTTTCTGTGAACTAATAGTTCAGAGCCTGTTTCTTTCTTTTAAAATACCCTTGATTTATTTTGTATAAAATGGATAAATTTACAACTAAGCTTTTATAAAAAGCTTAGCATAAGTATATCATTATAATTTTTATGCATAAATAGGTATACCACTATACCAGAAAATTTAAAATTTAAGTAGGGTCCACACAGTATCTATCTATCTATCTATCTATCTATCTATCTATCTATCTATCTATCTATCTATCTATCATCTATCTATCTAATTCAGTAGACTCATATCAATTTATTTATATAACCGAATACTGGCTTCTGGTATTCATACCTCACCTTTGAAAAAAGGCAAAGTTGGCTTAGGTTGGGCAATTCCTTGTGATTTTTGATGTTTTCCACACCCCCATGGTAGGAATAGTACATAGAGAAAACCCCCTTGCAACTGTAGAAAGGGCGATGGAAGTCTCTCATAAACAATGGTCCATGTGGGAGACTCCTGGGGAAGAGGATTACTCTCAGTTTTTCTTCTGCTTGTTTTCTCTTATAAAAGGTCCCTTCAGCTTGTTCTCCATTTATTCAGCCACAGAATATTTTGCTGTCGTTCGACATCAGCTCAGAAGGGAGCAGATGTCTGCAGGACCGGATGCCGATGTCCCTGTTCAGGGTGTTCAGGGGCATCCTAGACGCCTGGTTCTGCCCATGTCTCCGGTGTTCCAGGCTGATGTTCGTGGGGTGAAGAGTCCAGGGCGATTTGCAGGCCCAAGATGTAAACAATGATATGATGCAGGATTTCCACCTTGGTCACCTTGTTCTATGGGATGCTGGGCGCCAGTTCCTTAAGCTTTGAGTAGCAAACACTCATGTTTTAGAGCAAGCTCACTGGGTGGTCCAGCAGGGTTTTGCCCCAGGAGATGCCCAAGATGTGGTCTGACAGGCTGTTTTCTTAATGGATCTCACCTGACTGAAGGGTTTCTACCTGCTCTTACAAGGAGAGTCCAGGAGGGAGCTGCTGCAGGTGGGCTCAGTGGGCTGCAGGGTACCAGGCTTTATTCAGAATCCCGAGCCTTTATCTTAAAACAAACAAACAGACGTGTGTGAAGGACACTTTCCTAGTGGACTGAACCGGTCGGGGTGGTGTGAGCCTGTTTGCCCTGTTGAGGCTTCAGGGTTATTAAGCTCCTGCACCAATGACCACTCTGGGACACAGTAGGACCTGGTTTCAAAAAATTGGCATGATCAAGGTACACTTTTTAAATAGATCTCATCATATAGCAAGGCTGGCCTTGACCTTATGGTGACCTTTCTGCCACTACACAGTGCTTCACACATGCACGTAAGTCGCTTGGGTGTGAAGTTAGCGGAAAACATCCTGTCTTGGTTTGTTCATCTCCTAAGTAACAATGCGATAGAATTTCCCTCCAGTGTAAGAAATTTCAATTTTTTACAAACCAACCATCATCATGTATTTTATGAGTTTCTGGGTTTTTATAATCCAAACCATTCCTTTTACATTTTAAGAGTTCATAAAACAAGTTTTCCACATTTTCACATAGTGCATTTTTTATTTATTTCCTGCTTAAATATTTAAAGGCTTTGGAATTTATGTTGGTGCAAGATATGACTTTTCCGTCAAGCCTGTATACCTGCTGCTATAACACTGATGGACGGATCCACTGCTTCAGAACTAATTCAGAACCTTACCTGTGTCGTATATCACATTTCCTGCAAGCAGATAAGCTTATCACTTTCTATTTTCCACCGAGTAGTGTGTTTCCTCAGTTATCTGTTCCCCAGTTCAAATTATTGCATCATGATACAGTTTAGATGCAACAAACCTGTCCATTATATTTCCTTATTAGAATTCTGCTTTGCTCATCTTTTTCTACTTGTTTATTAGAATCATATTGGTAGACTTGAGTTTTCATACTGACTTGCTATTCCCTTTGTTTAAATGATCAGCACCCATCGTGGTTTTCAGTAGTGTTTTATTCTGATATTTCCTTAATGCACATAACTTCTGATCATATTTCCCTTCTGTTATCTTTTCTCACATCCACTTCCTTCTTTCTATGCCCCGAATGGTCCCCGTTTTCTTTCCTACTCCCCTTTCCCCTAAATTCCATGTGTGCGAGAAAACATGTGATGATGTCCTTGCAAGGCTGGCTTGTAGGAAGATAGAATTCAATGAACTTGCAGGCAAATGACATAATTTCGTTTTTATAATGGATGAATAAAGGTCCATTGTGCGTATACACCACACTTGTAAAGATCCTCCATCTGTTCATGCGCCTTTGGGTGGGTGACTCGGTGCTTGGCTGCTAGGAATAGCGCCGTGATAAACATGGGTGCAGTCATTCCTACACAGTAAGTTGACTTTGGTTCTTCGGGTTAAAGAAGTGATGTGCTGGCTAGCCTTATGCCACGGCGACACAAGCCAGAGTTAACGGAGAGGAGGAAACCTTAAGTCAGAAGATGCCTTCGTAAGATCTGACTGTAAGCAGGCCTGTAGGACATTTTCTTTATTAGTGATTGACGAGGGAGGGCCCAGACCATTGTGGGTGGTGCCACTCCTAGGCTGGTGGTGGTCCTGGGTTCTATAAGAAAGCAGGCTGAGCAAGTCAGGGGAGACAAGCCAGTAAGCTGCTCTCCTCTATGGCCTTTGCTTCAGCTCCTACCTCCAGGATCATGCCCTGCTTGAGTTCCTGTCCTGACTTCCTTCAGTGATGAACTATGCTGTGAAACTATAAGTCAAATAAACCCTTTCCTCCTCGACTTGCTTTTGCTCATGGTGTTTCGTCACAGCAACAGAAACTCTTAGACCGGGCATGTGTCCGGATGGTACCACACTCTGTTTCCAGCACAGATTTCCATATTGACCAGGTGAATAATCCTCACCCACGTTTCCCCCACATCCTCACCAACATCCATTGCTTTAATTTTTTCACTGTAGCCATTCAGCCTGGGAGAGTTAACACCCGGTTTACTTTTTGATTTCCATTTCTTTGATGGGTTAAGAGAGTGAATTTTTTCATATCTAAAAAGTGTTCTGTGAATTTTTGTGCTAATGGGAGTGGTTGGTGAAGGTAGAGTTATCCTGTGTCCCAGCAGCCACTTCCCAATTAACCACTCAGAAACTTATTAATTACAAATGCCCAGCCAATAGCATAGGTTTCTTTAACTCTTACAACTCAAGTTAACCCATTTCTTTTTTTTTTTTAATTTTAAATTTGTTATTCATTTTACATACCAACCACAGTTCCCCTTCCCTCCCTCCTCCTTCTCTCCCCACCTCCTTCACCCCAGTTAATCCATTTTATTAATCACGGCTTTTACCTCTATGTCCAGGTTGCTTTCTGTCTGGTTTGTGACTCCTCTGGCTCCACTCTTCTTCTTCTCTGTGTCCCGAGTCTGGTTCTCCTACCCAACCTTATCCTGTCCAGCTTTTTTGTTAAACCAATCACAGGGACATAATATTCACACAGTGTGAAGGAATATTCCACATTTCTCCTACCCTCTGTAAAATATGCTGTGATTGGTTTGTGGGCCAAAGTTGGATGCCCCAACATTACAGAAGAACCTAGGGTGACTATCCAGGCCATCATTAGGAAACAACCTTCTGGGGTCTTTAACGGGTTAAAGACTAAAAAATTAGACAAAGTTTTTTTAGTTATGATAAAAAGGTAAACTAGATATGAAACTTTGTACTCACAAAGATAAGATAGAAAATAGAATATTTTTTTTCTGATTTTGCCAAATACAAATGACTGAATATTGCAACTGTAATTCTTACTTGATAACTAGTTTGTTGTATATAATTTTACTGTGTTCAAGTCAAAACCTTCCTTTCTAATTTAGACAAAAGCGGGAAATGCTCTGGAATAATCCTTCTGTACACTGCTTAAATTAAGCTGTGATTGGTTTAAAAAAAGCTGGCTGGCCAATAGCTGGGCAGGATAAGGAAAACCAGACTAAGGACACTGGGAAGAAAAGGGGTGGAGTCAGAGGAGTCGCCTGAGTGACTCGGAGAGGAAACAGGAGGTGCAAGATGGAAGAGAGGCAGCGTCAAGTGGCAGAATGGCACTGTGGTGTTTATTTTTGAGGCTATTGTGAACGCAATATTTGTACCTTGAGTTTTCATCCTAGTACTTTTCTGACAATATTGATCAGATATGAGTCATCTGTTTGAACCTTAGTGTCTTTGAAGACCATTATCATCTACAAAAAGGGTAATTTGACCCCTTTGCTCTCTATCTATATTCCTTTTGTTCTTTTGTGTAAATTCCAAGTTTCTTTTCTTTTCTCTTCTCTTCTCTTCTCTTCTCTTCTCTTCTCTTCTCTTCTCTTCTCTTCTTTTCTTTTCTTCTTTTCTTTTCTAGATAGGGTCTCACTATGTAGACCAGGCTGGCTCAAAAATATAGAGGTCTACTTGCCTCTGCCCCCTGAGTGCTGGGATTAAAGACATGCACCACCACACCCAGTGGGGTTCAAGTATTTTATTCAATAATAACGGCCAGAATGGACGTATTTGTCTCATTCTTGATGTTAGAGACGTTTTTAGTTTTTCTCAGAGCATTGCTTATCAGTTTGTAGTGCACAGTCTGTGCTCTGCTGAGGTGTGTTCTCTCTGTGCTCTTCTGAGGTGTGTTCTCTCTGTGCTCTGCTGAGGTGTGTGTGTTCTGTGCTCTGCTGAGGTGTGTGTGTTCTGTGCTCTGCTGAGGTGTGTTCTCTCTGTGCTCTTCTGAGGTGTGTTCGTTCTGCTCCTAGTTTCTTCAGGTCTTTTTATGGTGTAGAAACACCTGATGTTGTCAAACGCTTTCGACATGTACTGAAATGATCACGTGCTTCAGGACACTTACTAACCTGTCAAGCCACTCTTGCTTTCAAGAGCAAGGGACAACTTACTCTTAGTGCACAATCTTTTAAAAGGGGAATTACATTTGTGAATATTTGAGGACTTTGTATCTAGGCGCCTCAAATAAATTGGTTTTTAGTGTTACCTTTTGTGTGTGTCCTTATCTGGTTCTGATGTCAGGGTAAGACAGTTTGTAGAGGCATTTTATTTGAGCTTTCTCTTCCATTCTTAGGACTTAAGAAGCATTCCTCTTTTCTATTTTATGAAATAATGTGAAAAATAATTGTTAGTTCTCTTTTAGAATTCAGAAGTGGATCCAATTAGTCATCAGCTGTTCTTGTTAGGAAATTATTGCTACTTCAGTTTCACAGCTCATTATATAGCGAAATGGCTAAGGCGACGCCATCTTGTCCAACTATTTTCTATTTTGTTTCTGCCTACACACTCCTCAACCTTCTACACCCCACCCCCATGGCCACACCCTCCTGGGCAATGCTTTCGAGGCTGTCTGTGACCCTGACCACAGTCCAGACCTATTAACCAAAATAATTGATGTTTGAGCAGGCAGAAACATAAAACTAAAATAACCAAGAGGAAGTGTAAGTCAAAAATAATTGTCATGTGGTGTCTGGAAAATACCACCAAGCGCTGCAAAAAGACAGAAGTTGCTTTGAGCCCCCTCAAACATTGATGTCATTGTGGTTTTTGTCTTTAAAAATGCTGTTCCCTAACCTTTAGCACCAAGAGACTTTGAGGCATAAGTCCGTTCTTGGTTACCCACTAATGAAAGAATTCATATATTTTAATCAGTATAATTAGCATGGTTGCCAATAACTGTCTCCTGCGGACCATTTCATTAGAACTGTTTACATTGTTGATGTCTTGGTAAATCACACATATGACTAGAAATGTACACACTTCATCAGTCACGCACATGTGTTGCGGGAGCTCCTTTTAGCAGCTATTGGCAGAAGGAGTGGAAGGAGCTCCCGCAACACACATGCTCAGAAATCTATTATTTCCTCTAGATTTTCTGATTTACTGGAGTTTAATCTTTTAACATAATCCCTAACTATCATCCCCCACCCTCACAAACCTCTCCTTTGACTGGAGGGCTACAGTGATAGTTTATGTTTCCTGGAGTTAATGTCATGTTAAAGTCTCTGTCCAGTTGTTCTCTAGGGATCTAACTGTTGCTTTCTCTTCAGTGTGAATTTACCCTGATAAAGGCCCAAGGACCTTGTAGGGAAAGAACCATCGACTGTGTCCATGTTTGATGTTTACCAGGGTGTTTCCGTAAGAAGGCCAACTTCCCTTCTCTGTAAGCTGGCTTTGATGGTTTCTATAATTCATCCAGAGTTTTATATTCTTGACCTGAAACTCCTCTGTTTATAGAAATCAAGTGAGGTGTCAGGAGGCTGATTTATATTATTTGTAGACATGGCCATAATTAGCCCACTCAGTAGGTCTGTGGGAGTCACATCATTCTGTCGCTTTGATTCTACTCTTGACTGTGATAACCACACTCTCATGGACTCAGTGGTTCTGAGCCTTTAAGATTTGGAAGTCTTAATTCCCAACATGGTGCTATTGAGATATAGGGGCCTTTGGGAAATTATTAGACCGTGAACATGGACTTTTCACCCACACAGTGTCCTTTTAGGAAAAGCCCAGAGACATAGTTTGAAGATTGTTACCACATTTCAGCAGACCAGCTAGTCAATAGAAGTCGTGGAGTAGGGAGGAACATTTTCGGAAGCTCCAAGGCCTGACTCCTGTCCAGTAGTGCCATGGGCTGGACCACTATTCCAGTATGGAATTTAGCCCCTCTGTCCACGTAGGTCTGCCCTGAAAGGTGGGACTACAGCTTTAGCAGGTTAAAGAGAATCGAACATTAGGTTAGATACTGTATTGCTGTATCTTATCATTTTGTCTTTCCAAAGTTATTTCCCTTTCCTTGTCTCTCTTCCTTTTGGCCATTTTATTTTATCCATTCTTTAAGAATTTTATATATCTACACAATGCATAAAATAGCTACACAATATAAAGATATTTCTACAATGATATTTTGATCACGTCACCCACATGGTCCTCTCCCAACTTCATCTTCCCCTTTCTCTCTTCTTCTTCCTCTCGATTTTCCGCTCTTATAATCCGCCGAGTCCAGTTAGAGCTGTCTGTCTGCCTGTGGGTCCTAGGATGTCCAAGGTCATCCCTTGGAGTGTGTTGTCCAATTTCTTACTTTTTGCTTGCTGTTAATAGAAGAGCAGTGCTTATATTTTTAACCATTGCTGCCACCATGTGGTCATCTTTCATTACTGTACTGGGGGGAAAAAGGCTCCAACTTTTGACCTTAATGCAAACAGGGAACACACACACACACACACACACACACACACACACACACACACGCATGTGCGCATCTCCAAACGGTGATGCGAAGAATCTGAGACCTGCATCCAGCGGAGCTCCTGTGTGTTTCATAACAGCATTCGTTCTTTAAAAACCATTTATCTGCATCTAACCTAGTTTGAATAATAGCTTCCTAGTCCTAATCTCATCTCAAAGTAAGATGCATAACAACCCTGGAAACGCATTGCTGATCCCGTCTCTTTACTGAAGTGGATTCCAGGGGGAAAAAAATGCACAGGAAGCTGGGCCTAATCTCCAGAAAAGTGTCCATTGCTAAAACCTCTCAGGAGACTTCCATTTTGTTCTAGAACTTATTGTATTGGCCCAAATAATTTTGGCTGTCCCTAAAAATTAAAAAAAAATGTTTTAAGAAGTAGAAGTTCACGTGAGACAGATCTGTGCAGCTGCCCCGGCTGGACCACGGCTCTGTCCTCCATTTCTTGTCGTCCTACACCGTATCTGAGTGCACAACCACTGCTCTTTGCTGTTGGTTTTCATTTTTTTTTTCAGACAGGGTTTCTCTGTGTATCCCTGGCTGTCCTGGAACTCACTCTGTAGACCAGGATGGCCTCAAACTAAGAGATCCCCCTGCATCTGCCTCCTGAGAGCTAGAACTAAAAGCCTGGACCACTAGGCCCACATCACAACCACTGTTTTTAAATGATCCCACCAGCTTCTACAATAAAATCAGACCCTTGATGAATTAATCTCACCTCATATCTCCAGTCCCCTAGTGGTATAAATAAGCATGGGCGTCATGTTTTTGCTAAGACAGTCTTTTGTCTACCGCAGCAAGTATCTGCCACAATCAACTTAGACAGGGAATGCTTCATTTAGACTGATCAATCGTCCCTGCTCTTTTGGGTTTCGTGGTGAGGTGGCACAGAGCTCACGGTGCAAAGCTCAGTAGAGGACTTTATTCCTCGTAGGCAAGGAATAAAGTAAGCCAGTGAGTACGAGCTAGGTCCCACTAGCCCTGAGAGAACACCATCCAGCTCCTAACATTTCCCTCTACTCCCTAAAGGAACTAAGGCCTAGATAGCTGGGCCCACGTGTTAGAGGCTTGGCCCTCAGCCTGTGCTACTATTAGGGGTGGGGGTGGGATCTCAAAAGGGGCTGACCAATGGGAGCAAGACAGGTCACTGAGTGGATTATGGGACTCTGTCCGTTTCTTTTTCTCTTTGGAAGGCTGATCCTGAAGTGAGTGACTTTCCCCTGTGACATGCTGCCTTGCCACAGGCTCAGAAAAACAGACTAACTAACCGTTAGGGTTTGAATCTCAAATGTCCCCACAGGCTCATGTGTTAAACACCTGATTATCAGTTGGTGGTTCCCAGGCTGAGGGGGATACAGTTCATCGTGGTCACCTGGCCATCAGCTGGTGGTTCCCAGGGCGAGGTGATACAGCCCACTGTGGTCACCAGGCCGTCAACTGGTGGTTCCCAGGTCGAGGGGATACAGCCCTTTGTGGTGGGGAAAGAATAATGGCTAGGAATGTTTAGGTCTAAGGATGTAAGAACTTATGAAACAAATTCCTCATACTCCATAGATCAAGAAGCAGACAGAACTTTGTTGGGCTAGAATTCTCAAAGTTGACCCTACTGCCATCCAGGACCCATATCCAAAGGATCTCACAACCCCTCAGAACAGCACCAGCTTGGGACCGAGCATTTCTCAGACACCCGAGCCTGTGGGGACATTCTGCATTGAAACCACAACACCTTCTATGACATAACAGGTTTGTCATTACCGTTTTCAACAGGATTTTCAATCTGTCAGTCAGGATAGCTATTTTAATGGCACTAAAGGACACTCTTTTTACCTTTGCAAAAAGTGTTTCTACCCAGATGTATTATGTATTTTTCCCCCTTGTGCTGGAAACTGAATAAACTGTTCTGGAATAATCCTTCTGCCCACTGTGTGAATATAAGTCGCTGTGATTGGTTTAATAAACAAGCTGACTGGCCAATAGCTGAATAGGACGAAGTTAGGTGGGAAAGCCAAACAGAGAATGATGGGAGGAGGAAGGGCAGAGCGAGTGAGGGAGACAGAGAATGAACTAGACACACCAAATGGAATAGAGTTAAAAGCCATATGCCTCGGGGCAGCACATAGATTAATAGAAATGGGTTAAGTTGTAAGAGCTAGTTAGTGACAACCCTGAGCTTTTGGTGGAACTTTTATGATTAATATTGACTCTCTGAGTTGGTTATTTGGTAAACAGATGCTGGTTATTTGGGAGCAGGCAGTCAGTACAGAAAAACTCTGCCTACAGTCAACACACTTAAGAATACAGGTCAAAATGCACATATGACCTCAGAGTCTGTGTCAGCATGCACAGGGCCTGCGTGGGTCTGAACCAGACACAGTGGGGTCCTAGAGATGAAAGAAGAAGTAGGCTCATGCCTCCATCCCTAACCCAGGAGCAATATCTGATTGATAAGTACTTGATGTAGTGGTATATTATTTGTATTTTGATAAATAAATCTTGCCTGAAGACCAGAAGCAAAACTAAAGTTATTAGAGCTCAGGCAATGGTGACACACACCTTTAATCCCAGGATTCGGGGAGCCAGTCAGATGAACCTCTGTGAGTTCAAGACCACCCTGGGCTACACAAGATCAATGCCTAAACAAATCCAGGTGGTGGTGGCTCACATTTGTAATCCCAGTCCTAGAGAGAGTCACACTCCTTTAATCCCAGCACAGGAGGGAATCTAAAATGGGAGGAGAGAGGCTTAGTCATCTTAGTTTTGTGGTCACCCAGCCTTGGTAGAGGGAGGTAAGACTTCTCTATTGGCTTTGCTTTTCTGGTTTAAGGTTGAGATTTATTTATCAAAATATAAATAATATACCACTACAACTTGCCAATGAAAATTTAGTTTCCTCCCAGAGATATTCATTGGGAGAGCTGGCTGTATGTCCAGCAGTAGACAGTCCAAAGGAAGTAAACTCAACAGCATCTTTGGAAGTTCCTCATCTCACAGTGTCATGCCAGGGCTCTTCCCTTTTTCTTTTCAATTTTATCTTATTTTTAGTTTTTGGTTTTTCAAGACAGGATCTCTCTGTGTGTAGCTCTGGTTGTTTAGAACTCACTCTGTAGACCAGGCTGGCCTCGAACTCACAGAGATCCCCCTTTTTCTGCCTCCCAAGTGCTGGAATTAAAGGTATGCACCACCACTGCCAGCTCCTTATTTTATTGTATTTATATACTCTTTTTCTCTTTTTATCTTACATGTCCTTTGAGTATATATTATGGTTTCCTCTTTACTGTTTTAATGGGATTCCCATGTGTGTGAGCAAGGGGGTCTCTGTGTCTATATCTGTTTCTTGTGCTTCTCCTTGGCTCACTTCCTTCTGTATGTTTTGTCTTATTCTGATATGTTGGTTTTTTTTCTATCATCATATAATATCATATTATATATTATAATTATCCCTTAGAAATCTATTTCTTTTCTTTTCTTTCTCCCCCCCCCTTTTTGTGGGGTGGGGCTTGAGACAGGGTTTCTCTGTGTAGTCCTGGCAGTGCTGGAATTAGCTCTGTAGACCAGGCTGGTCTCGAACTCAAGAGATCCGCCTGTCTCTGCCTCCCCAGTGCTGGGGTTAAAGGGGTGTGCCATCACTGCCTGGCTACTGTTTGTTTCCTAATGAGAGGCAAACATGAGATGGGTTGGGATGGGAGAGGAAGGGGTGACTGGGAGGAATAGAGAGAAGGCAAAGTCTAAACAATACATATTATATGAGTCAAAAATTCTATTTTAATAAAAGGGAAAAATTTAAAAACTGCTGATCAAGTATTCTGTCATTGAGTTGTAATCCCTGCCTTTTGATTTTTTGAGATAGAGCTGGGTTATGAAGGCCAGGCACGCCAGAACTTTCTCAGTAGCCTAGAAGGCTCTTGGATTGGCTTTCCTCCTGCCTCATCCTCCAACAGTGCTCTGAATGCAGCTTGAGCCATCACTTCTTGCTTGCTGCACAGCCCTGTTTCACTAACACACCCAGCGGGACTTTTCTTACAGAGGAAAGGTTGTCATGAACCTCTCTCCATGCTCTGGGGGTCTGTATTATTGAGCAGTGTGGTAAAGCCTTCCCAATTTTCGCAATATGTAGGTGGAGGTTTTCTGTGTCCTGGCAGTCAACCCCAAATAACCACAAGAGACTTAATATCAATTATAAATGCTCAGCCAATAGCTCAGGCTTATTGCTAGCTACTCTTACATTGTAAATTAATCCATATTTCTTACCTACCCTTTGCTACATGGTTTGTATTTTCTTTCAACATGAAACAATCGTCTTGCTTTTCTCTGCATCTTTCATGACTCCTGAGACTCCACTCTTCTTCTTGCCTGTGTCCTCTGTGTCTTGCTGTCCCACCTCCTGCCTAGCTGTTGGCCAGTCAGCTCTTTTATTAAACCAGTCAGAAGGTGCCTTGGCAAAGACACATCTTCACAGTGTCCAAAAAGATTATTCCATATCAACAATACATGTTCTTCTGTCTGAATATTACTTTTGAACTTTGCAAATGTGGGGTCTGGTGCAAGGTACTAAATGAGCATGGAGTAAATTTGGATTGAGTGAGGAAAGAATCAAAGATAGAGACTCTGTAAGTGTGCATTTATTTATCACGCTTGTTCAGTTTTTATATTACAAAGACAAACAAAAATCACCATCTTGAAGGTTCCTGGGTTTGGGGACTTCAGCAACGTCTTGCCCACAGATGTGAATTTCAATAATTTTGTTTCTCTGTGCATGTGGAGAAAAGAAACAACACATTGATGAATATAATTCTAACTGGGTACTGACAGTAGGGTTTTCTGCAGGAAAACAAACTGGTCATGGTGGAGAACGGAGTCCATGGAATTTTCTTCCATAAGCTACGGTACACTTTAGTAAGGAATCTAGAGTAGTCTTCCAAGGGCAGTGTGCCCATCCCAAGGTGCACGTTTCTGTGTTTTCATACCGTGGGAGAGGCCTGAGCTAATCTAACAAAAATTCTGGGTAGTTTTGAAGGGGGAAGAGGTCACAGGAAGGCTTGCCGCAAGGAGTGCTAGGTGCTCACCTGAGCTGCAGGGGGCGCTGTATTCAGCGAAAGCCACTTCATCTGAAAGACAGGGAGAAAAATTGAGAAGGGGAGTTTTGATGCGAGAGGGTTTTGTGGAGCGCAGTTGATGTTTTAGGACTGGCCAATTTTCTTATTCAGGGCCTGGATGACTACTGAAAAGTCTTCTCTCTGGGGACATCAGACAAACTAAGCAGAGGAATTTCTCCCCTTGAAGCCACTGGTTGACACCTTTTTCCTGGGTCCGGAAAAGGCGCCTGTTGCCATGCCTGATGATCACAGTGAGTTCTGTCCTTAGGATCCACGTGGCAGAAGGCGAGAGCCCCTTCCCCCAAATTGCCCTCTGACCTCCAGAAGCACCATGACACGCCTCCCTCTCATGAAAAAATAAAGAAATGTGCAAACACCCCCAGAGTAAATTACCCTGCGGAGGAAATCGAAGTGTGCTTATCCTACAGTGTTTGAGCAGGGGACTGGGAGTGACGTGTAGACCTGTAGCCTCTCACATGACTTCCTATATTTCTGATTTTTTTCCTTCATTGTGTCTTGATTTCTTCTAGTCTGAAACATCTGTCACAGAAACCCCCTATTTAATTCCCCAGCTCTGGCTTTGCTCGCTCTCTCTCTCTCTCTCTCTCTCTCTCTCTCTCTCTCTCTCTCTCTCGTCATCAGTGACCACTCAGGCTATAATTCTCTCTCATCCTTTTATTCCTACTATAATTATTTGTATGATTCTTCATTGCTGCATTGCTATATTCAGAAGAAGATTTGTCTATCTTTTCACCTAGAGACACTTCTTGGTAAAACGTTTGGTCCCTTGGGTTATATGGACCTGTTTGGTCCTTCATGATTGTTTGGACAAACAGGTAGGAACAAGACCTCGGTGGTTGAATAAGTTGAAATCTTATAAATATTTGTCATACTCATATTCTTTTATTAAGAGCTGACTTGGCCAGTCTGGCCTATATAATGTGTCACTGTCTCAAAAGTAATTATTTTAAAAACTGGGTGCTATGGTGTATGTCTCTAATATCAGCATTTGGGAGGCGGAGTCAGGAGGTTTGAGAGTTTGAGGCCAGTGTGGGTTATATAGTGAGAAGCTGTCATAAGGAACTTAAG
The DNA here is from genome assembly GCF_014885135.2 of Alexandromys fortis. Lineage (NCBI taxonomy): Eukaryota > Metazoa > Chordata > Mammalia > Rodentia > Cricetidae > Alexandromys > Alexandromys fortis. The sequence continues at coordinate 2,856,811 of NW_026068027.1, forward strand.
CTGCTTTAGGCTCCTTCCTGATCTCTTGCTCACCTGTCTCATAGTAGTCGTAGACTTTCACAATGGCAGGCTGCAGGTTCATTACTGGGATGTCTTGTTGAATGACGAAGGAGAAGGTCAGTGTCTGATTGGTCATCTGGCAAAGAGAGAAAAATAAGTCCAGAATCTCTGAGGTGGCCGTTGTTCTCCTTCAGTCCTTGGATTCTGAGAAGCAGCTAATGCGTTGGGTAGCATTTAACTCACAGTCACTGTGCTCCATAGAGGCTCACACATGTGGATGCTGATGTGGGTTTTAGAATAGGGTCCTGAGGAACTGAAGCAGAGGCTCCTGGGAGTATGTGAAATTGTTCTAGTCTATTAAACTCTTCCAAAAATCCACATTCCTCCTTAATGTGTGACATAGGACACTTGGGACCCTATGATAAGTCCCAGGACATCCAGCAATGAGAAAAGAGAATTTAAAATTACTTAAAATTATTATTAGTGGTATTTTTATTGTTATTATTATCATTATGTGTGTGTATGTGTGCACACATGTATATATCAGTGGTGGCTAAAACAGGGCATCAGATCCACTGGAACTGGGGTCACAGGCAGTTGTGAGTTGGTGTGGACTCTGGGAACTGAACTCTGGTCCTCTGCAAGACCAGTAAGTGCTCTTAACTGCTGAGCCACATCTCCAGGCCAGGGAAAGAGAATTTAAAATATCATCTAGTATGAACAGAGGGAAGGTGTCTATCCAAAAGGCTTCCGCTAGAATTGTTTTTCTCCTGCCTTGTGTTTTCCAAAAAGACTCACCTAGACATGTCTGGGAGGCAAGAAGGACCCTCACCTGATCCACATAGATCAAGGGCTGAGCACCTATACATGTCTGGGAGGCAGGAGGGACCCTTACCTGATCCACATAGATCAAGGCATTGCTGGTGCTCACTTCTGTTCTGCTCACGTGCTCTGCTCTTTCAAGCTGAAAATGAGATAAAATATCTGCCACTGAAAAAGCAAAGGCCTTAGGGGGAGAAAAGGCAAATGCACTGTGGGATTGAAGGTGATAGAAAGGTGATGTTACCAACTCATTTAAATGAATTAGAAGAAACTTCCCTGATAAGAATGAAGATATATTCAGGAAATTGTGAAGGCCGCTCTTCCAGAGGCCCGACTTAGTGATGGGTATTTCTGACTTTTGTTTGAAGGTGAAGTAGTCCTGCATTTGATAGTACTTACTAATCTCATCTCCGTGTAAGTATCTTTCTCGGTACTCTGCTGTTGATCTTAGTTTGTTGTTAATTTTTATAGTTCTTAAAGCACCACATCTATAATTTTGGTATTTAATAATATTTCCCCTGAATCATTATTGACCAGGTTGATTACACGTAAAAAAGTATTGTTAGCTAGACTGTGGACTCAGTGAACTCAGGCACTTCCTTATATTTCTCCTGCTGGCCTCTACCACAATCCTCACCTATACTTACAATCCTAAAAATCCAATTTTGTTAGGTTAGCACTAATGTTGCTTTGATGCAAATTGGCATTATTGCAAATCATGTTGGCATGCTCCTGGTCTGAGGAGACAGAAAATCCAAACATCTGGTCTACCTACCTTTTTCACTGTTGCTTTCAATGGAATGAAACCAGATACCATCTTCACATCAACAATCACCATGTTGGAGGCTGGGCGACTCCCTGTGTAACTGCAGACCAAGGAAGTGGATGAAGAAGTGATTTTAATACTTTGAATCTTTTCTCCATTGAGGTCCAGCACTAATTCCTGATAGGCCCTGTGTGATTTTTTTTTCTATACCTCAAAGTACATGAGCTTCACCGTCAATATAAATAGTTCTGAAAATAGAATGTATAACAATAACATCTGGAGAGTTCATTAAAAATAGATGAATCCATGGGGCTTGCTGGCCAGTCAGCATTGTCTGCTTAACAAGTCTCAGGTCAGAAAGAGACCTTATCTCAAAAAGCTGGTATGTAGGAGGACTGATGATTGATGTTGTCCTCTCTGTCTCTGTCTCTATCTCTCTCTCGTAGGATTCCCCTTCATATGCTGTAAATACTATTGGTTAATAAAGTAACTGACTAAACTGAATGCTGGGAGAAAGGAGGCAGAGTCAGAGAGAAGCCTTGTAGCCCCCTCTGGAGACAGATGCAGGATGGAACTTTACCCAGTAAGCCACAGCCATGTGGTGATACACAGATTAATATAAATGGGTTAAATTAATATGTAAGAGTTAGCCAATAAGAAGCTGGAGCTAAGGGTCAAGCAGTGATTTAAATAATATCGTTTCTGTGTGATTATTTTGGGGCTGAGCAGCTGGGAATGACCAAGCGGCCTCCTCCAACATTCTCTCTCTCTCTCTCTCTCTCTCTCTCTCTCTCTCTCTCTCTCTCTCTCTCTCTCTCTGTTTCACACACACACACACACAGACACACACACCACTATTGTGGAATATTTGTTTAATGATGCAAAGATGTGTTGCATTCTTTTATGTTGCATTTGTTTAACAACTCTGTAAAGATGTGTTATTTTGCCTGCCTAAAACACTTGATTGATCTAATAAAGAGCTGAATGGCCAAGAGTTAGGCAGGAGAGAGGGGTAGGCAGGGCTCCCAGGCAGAGAGAATAAATAGGAGGATAAATCTAGGCTTCAGAAGAAGACTAAGGAGGGAGAAAAGGTGAAGAGGAGGATGCCAGGGGCCAGGTACCTGCTACACACCCAGCCATGGAGTAAGAAGGAAAGCAAGATATAAAGAATAAAGAAAAGTAAAAAGTCCAGGGGCAAAAGGTAGTTGAAGAGAAACAGGATAATGTAAGTTAGAAAAGCTGGCTAGAAACAAGGCTAAGGCTGGGCATTCATAAAATAAGAATAAGTCTCAACGTATTTATTTGGGAGCTGAGCGGCAGGCTCCAAAGAGTGACACGTCCAATGACACTTGCCACACTGTGGAGAACAAGATGATGGGACACACTGTGGATGTCTTCTTTCCGTTCAAGAGACCTTCAGTTTTTGCAGTTAGCCCCCACTGCTGGTTGTATTTTTTATGAAGCTTTTGACAAGTGCCCAGAAGAATAGAATATCTTTTTCCCCTCTAGAAAAATGGAATCTTAAAAGACCAGGAAGGCTTGGCTTTGCTGGTGAAGAATAGTCCACATTACCTATCTATTTTACTATGATAGCAGGTGAGAAAGGAACCCCCAAAGTAGACTGATTAGAGATTATGATTTTATAATCTTCCATTGTTCACTTTGCTGAAGTCAAGAATTTTTTTTTATAGACAAAGCAAAATCTTTTTCTTTTCTTTTTGTTTTTAGATTTATTTCTTATGTATACAGTGTTCTGCCTGCGGGTCAGAAGAGGTCACCAGATTGAATTATAGTTGGTTGTGAGCTACCATGTGGTTGCTGGGAATTGAACTCAGAACCTCTGGAAGAGCAGTCAGTGCTCCTAACCTCTGAACGATTTCTCCAGCCCCAACAAAACAAAATCTTAATGAAGAAACTTGCTTTAGATATCTCTTGAACCCGTTCTGGAAAGACAACACAGTAATAGGAGAGATGGAGAGAGAGAAAGAGAGAGAGAGAGAGAGAGAGAGAGAGAGAGAGAGAGAGAGAGAGAGAGAGAGAGAGAGAGAGAGAGAGAGAGAGAGGCTCATACCTGATTTCTAGTGAGATCTGGAAGCTGTTGTGGCCTTTGGGGTTGTCACAGGTCAGAGGTACTGTCTGTACCCGCAGAGCGAATGCAGACTCTTGTTTCTCCAAGTGCACGTTGTATTTCAGCGTTGTCTGATAAGTAGTGGATAGACATACTTTACCTCCATTGCACTGGGTCCTTGGACTGATTTCTCCCAGTTTGAGCATAATGTGTGCAGGTAAACAAAGGGAGACTTTCCGTTTGGGGGAAGCAGGCTCACAGCTACATACCCACAACTTCCCCAGAATTTTACCTGAGTGTGCACACATCCTTCCCCTGACACGTTGATGTCATAGTTCCCAGGGATGTCTGGTAGTGAGACTTGCTGCAGTAACAGGCGGTTACTGTTCTCTACTTGGAACTTTCTAGAAAATGTCCCTGAAGACTGGATGGTCACCAAAGGAGTTTTCTGACTTCTGGTAAAAGTCGCTGCTCCGTACATGGACAAAGCATGGAGAGCCACCACGGTGTCCTGAGAGGGATGAGTGTAAAAGTTCAGGGTAGCATCAGTGTGGAAGGGTTAGGGTTCTTCCTGAATCTGTGACAAAAGGTTTTGTCTCCAGTTATTCGATCTCTAGACTTTAGGAAGTATTTGAGAATCAAAGACATTCACATAATTTCCCTCCTTAAACAGAGTGCCCTGGCAAATGCAGATTCCTGTCTAGCCAGTACAAAATATAAATACAAACTAGATTTTTCTCCTAGCATTTGCTGGTTTCCTCCTCTGTCCCTGATGTCCATGATGATGCCCAACATTGCATTTCTGCTCTCATTGCTAAACTTTCTTCTGCACTTGACGAACAATCCCGAGACACCAACATCGTGACCAAGTGCTAGCCATGATTCAATCTTATCAAATAAAAGAAACAACTACAATTTAGTGTTGTCCTTCGTCACCTTGCTCCTCAGTGGAATACCCAATGGGGATGCACTTCATGCTCTAGAGAGGATCTCTCCCACAGGCTCCCTCCTTATCCCAAGTCAGCTCCATATGCGCTCCTGATTGCACAGCCCAACAGGAGAACAGAAACGTGTGGCGAGGGTTTTAATATTACAGTGCAAACTGCCTATTGAATGAAAGCGGAATAATTGGATTGCCAAGCAGGGTTGCTAGTGTTGTGGAATTTTATTTCTACGTTCGAGGAGCCAGCCCTCTTACTGTACTTTTACGGAGATAAATTCTGCCACCTATGCCCCAGATACCCAGAGCATATTTATAGATATTATGGTAGGTGTGTATTATTTTTGAAAAATACTGCTTCATGAGAATCATACTGACTAGTTGATAAAGCACATGGCTTACAGTCTTGATTATTTCCAACTGTCAAGAAGTTAAAGTGGGCAGCAGGAGCTCCTACTAGGTTGGGGAAAACCGAGGCCAATCTCTCCATACATAAGATTAGGAGAGTCTGTCAGGAAAAAGGAAACGGCCACTCCTCAGGGCAGCAAGATGATAAAGATGTCTGTTTGGTCCAAATAGCATCTCATAGGTGCTCCACGTGCTGTTCTAGAGTGAAGGATTATGTCTAGGAATCTGGACTTGCTAGGGGTTTCCCCACTGTTTTCTATCAAGGTTTGGGTCTGGGTTAGAGGTTGTCAGCAGTGTAGTATGTGGTTACTACATGTGGTATGAAGAGAACTCTTGTGTCGGAAACAGGAACTAGGAAAGTTTATTATGGGATATATCATCCCCAACTTCCCACAGACCCAAAATATGAAAGAGTAACGTCATTGTTTTTGTTCTCCTTTTCCTTTTGATTGCTCTTGCATCTCTTGTTCCAATCCCCTCACTGCATGGGGACTCTGAAGAAAGTCACCAACCTGTGTGGAAGAGAAGCCGCCATGGGAATTCTGCTGCTTTGTGAGCCACCTCACAATGAGCGTTGCCACAGTCAGGTCCTCAGGGCTTGGGGATGGCTGGGCAGTGAGGAGAGTGAGGAGGACATAGGCGTTCATCTCCACTTCAGCAGAGGGAGCCTGCGGCTCGTACAGATAGCTCTTTGACTTTCTGGGTTTCTGAGGTCTTTCCCAATGGATGGAGTTCTCTTAGGGTAAAAATAGAGAAATAACAAAGTATGAGTAGTCAAGGAATGACTGTATGTCTATATCTAGAAAGAAGGAAATATGAAAGGTTGTGGCAGGTTTTAAAATCTTCACTCACAATATCCCCAGATTTATTAATCCCCAGTAAAAAGCTGCAGTTGGTGTGATAGGGTGTGATTGAGAAAATTATCTAGACAGAGATTCCTAAGGTATTGATTAAACTACATCGTCCATGCTGCTCTAGCAGAGCTGGCGAGAAGACAATAGCAGACATGAGTCTTTCCCTCATTAACTCCCTCACACCCAACAAAGCATCACTTGGTCAGTGTTCAGTCCAAATGACTTAGGGAAGTTTCCTGTTGGTTTCAGAACTGCAGCTGAAACAGCAAAACCTTGAAGCATAATTTCCTTTTTTTGTGTTCTCCCTATCTTTGCTCCTCCTAATTGGGTATATGTGTATCAGAGAGAACAGTTAAGTGTTAGCTACATTTACCTTTGTAATGGTAGTTGGAACTATATACATTCTACAGTGATACTACATGTGTTGATTTGGATCACTCTATGGGAAAATACTGAAGAGAAGCCATTTGTGTATAGAAGAAAGACTAATTTCCTTATGGGTCAGTCTAAGGAGAAACCTCAGTGTGTCATAGAGACAGAACTAAATTGTAATACTATTTCCATACTCCGTATACTCCCCTGTTTCCCTCCACTGGAACTGGATAGAGACGAACATGATAACACACACCCTTACCTTCTTTTATAGCTTCATTATCAAGTGATTTCAGGATTTCATTTCTCTTATCCTGGCTCCCTGCCAGAGCAAAAGCATAGGCCAGGAGTGCCTTGGTGTACACAAAGCTGCCATTTCCCCCTTGCTCTATTGTCTTCCAGGCTGTCTCCAGGCAGGTCAGCGCTTTGGAGACAACAGGACGCTGTTGGCAGAACAACAACACCTGAGCGATGTGATAAACGGTCCTAGTAGGCCCTGGAGCAGACAGGGAGGATGTAGACATTTATGCTTTTCAAATCCATCCTTCCGTTCCCTCCCCTCTCCTCTCTCCCTCACTTCCTCTCTCCCTCACTTCCTCTCTCCCTTTCTTCCTTCTTTCCTATCTCCTGTCACTGATCTTCTTTCTATTCTTTATCTTTTGGGAGCCATTCATTGTTGTAGGAGTGCGGGGTCCCTTGTTCCATCCCGTCTAGCTACCTTACACCTGAAATAATCACACAGAAATTGTATTAATTAAATTACTACCTGGTCCATTAGCTCTAGCCTCTTATTGGCTAACTCTCACATTTTGATTAACCCATTTCTATTAAATCTGTGTATCACCACGTGACTTCATCTTACGGGCAAGATTCTAGCCTACGTTCGTCTCATGCCAGAGATTCACGGCGTCTGCCTGTCTCTGCTTTCTTCCTCTCAGAATTCTGTTCTGTCTTCCCTGCCTACCTGAGTTCCACCCCATCAACTAGGCCAAGGCAGTTTCTTTAATAACCAATGAAAGCAACACAAATACAGAAGGGCCTCCTACACCGATTCATTTTTATAAACTATATTCCACTTAAATAGAGACTAAAGGAGACAGTATTAGAGGCTGTGGTTTTGGCTTGACTTTTGGAACATATTCAGGATTTCATGAAGCAGGTAGATGATTATTAATGGAACCTTAAAAATACAAAAGTATTGTAGAAAAGAAAGCTGCTGCTTGGCTTCAGATGGGGTAGGAATGATATGGGATTCTCCTTTGTATGCTGTGGATATTTTATTACCATTGGTTAACAAAGAAGTTAATGGAAGCACAGAATAGAGCAAGGTGGGAATTTCAAGCAGAGCTAGAGGAGAAAATAAGGCGGAGTCAGAGAGATGCTGTGTAGCCCCTGAATGGGACAGACATCAGTTGGAACCTTACCAGTAGGCCACAGCCATGTGGTGATACGCAGATAAATAGAAATGGGTTAATTTAAGATGTAGGAGCTAGCTAGAAATACGCTTCAGCTATTATGCAATTAGTATAGTTTCTGTGTGATTATTTCGGGTCTTGGTGGCCTAGAAAACAAACAGGGAACCCTGATCACTCTTTGGGCTAACGAGGGAGGGGGACTTGACTGGGGGAGGGGGAAGGAAATGGGAGGCGGTGGCGGGGAAGAGACAGAAATCTTTAATAAATAAATAAATTAAAAATAAAAAAAAAACAAAACCTCTGTCTACATAGGAAACCATAGGCTTTATAGCCTTTTGGAAAGCTGAAGAAGCCATATGACACCTACCGTGTCTTTGAGTGAACTCTCCAGAAGAGCAATGGTTATATAGGCGGAGAGGGTCACTTCATCTTCTACTCCGCCCTGCAAACAAAAAGGAGTGAAATAAGTAAAATACACAGCAAGCAATTCATCAAAGACGTCTTCCCCTCTGTATTCAACAGAAAATTTCATTTATATCCTCATTAAGAGAAAGTATATTCCAAACCTAGAGCCTTCTTCGTCCCAGCGCTAAGTAGTATGGCCTGACTTTCAAACGTTATTATCAGGTCACCATGATTATAAGTAGTTCAGAATAGGTCACCTTCATGGCATTGTTGAACAGCGACCCGGAGCTCCTGAAGCAGCCATTGTCCTGCTGTTGCTTGGAGAGCCAGGTGAAGGCATGGGTGACGTGTGTTTCATCGATGAAGATGAAGGCTCGAGCCTGGGTGAAAGACTTGAGCACGAAGGCTGTGAGCCTGATTGGGGAGGGCGAGTGGGGAGATGAGGGCTTTTGTTGTGATGCAGCACCTTCACACAAGGGTCTCCCGGGGTCTGGACCACACTGGCGTGTAGTCAGTCTAAGGCTCTCTGAGTTCATGAAGCTGGGCAGTGCCTCTTGCTATTCCAAAGTAGTGGTCCATCCCTGGTCCTCTTGGATGTGGACACTACAGTGTGGTTCAGCTGTTTTCTGCTTTGCTTTTTTATGGCTGCTCCCTTGCTCCCTCTGATGCTTCCCTAACACCTGCACCCTCCCTTGTTCCCTCTGATGCTTCTTCCCTAACACCTGCACCCTCATCTTAGCCTTTCCCCGCCTCCCGGTGATTTTCTTCTGTAGGTAAGAAAATCTTCTCTCCTGAAACCCCTGCCACATGTTTCCTGCCTCAGAAATGACATCCCTCTCCTTGACTTACTTCTTGTTTCTACCGGTCTCTATGTCATTTGTCACCTGTTGGTTGTCTGCATGTTTTATCTCAATAATACATTCTGATGTAAAGCAAGGCTACATAAAGAAGGGTAAAAACTTTTCAAGTCTTGGTTATGAGTGTCTTTGGATGCTCAGCAATATGTAGTCGGGTATTGACTGGTGAAAGATCTTGGGGAGAAGTGAAAAAAGCCAGCTTACTGAATTGAGTAGAGCAGGTGGTGCAGAGTCAAGGCAGATGAGCCCTGAGACAGCTTTGGTTCTATACTTATGATTCAGGCTACCTCAGACATGTCCCTCACAGGCCCAGGCATCGGTTATAGTTCCATGAAAGAAGATGCATGTGTAGTTGCCATGAGGAACAAGAGTTGAACAAGGCCTGACACAAAGTGGACTTTTCTTACCAAGTGTTTCCTTGGCCACCTCGATCCCAAAAGGCACTGTAGGAGCCGTCTTTGTTTTTGTAGTTCAGCTCCCTCTGATAGCCTGGAACAGAAGGCTTTGAGTGGGTTTTGAAGGAACTGAGGCCTCAGAGAATGACAGGATGTAGGTCTGAAGCCGGAGAGGCCCTTATATATGCTGGCTTATAGGACTGACCAATGAGAACACTGCTCAGTTTCCCCTGTCTGATCCTTAGTCCATTTCTAGAGAGACTGTGCCCAAGATCAAAGTGAAGTTTGTGACTGATGTACTGACCAGCACTGAGGTACCCAATGGCCTCTGATTTGATCTTCTCAGTCAGCTGTTGGGTCTCATTCAGATATTTCAGTACGTAGATGTTAGGAGCAAAAAGGGCCATGTTCTGCTCCCCACAGCCAAAGGGCATGTGGAGGAGATTCTGTGTGTTTCTTATGGCTGAACTTAAGATATCACCTGGAAGAGACAGATGTAATATTAGACAGAACAGTCATTATCTTCAAGAACAAAATAACGTTTTTAATCGACTTATTTCTCAATGATATGAAGGAATTTTAAGGGTGAGGTGTAATAGGAACCCAGCGGGTATTGAGGGGATAGAGACAGAAGATGTCAAAGAGTTTACGTGTCGTATTCCTGAAGTTACATTTGGAATCTCCATGGGGACAGGGCAGTGGTGGTGACTCTTGTCCCCAGTCCTCCGGGGGTGGGATGACTCACCCAGCACAGAGAAGTGTGCTCTGGCTGAGTCTTTCACCACCGCTGGTGGGAGCATCAGGGACACTTTTTCGGATATCGCGGCATCTTAGAATAGGCAAAACAAATGGGTAGATGGTTTACCTCTGTTATCCACATTTCTAAAGTCCCCTAAGACAGTCACTTTAGAACTGTGTCTTAAGCTTTGACTTCTTGCTTCCCTAGAAAAATGATCTTGTAAATACTACAAATCCACATTTCCTGGTACTGCTGGCTTGCCAAGCTCTATTGCTTCTGCCTTCATCACCAGTCGTATTGAAGGAAAGCATCTCCAAAAGGAATTTCTGAGTCTCCTATTAATTATTAATTACCAATTACCCAATTTTTAAATAGACACATGAAAACGTGTTTCTTGATTGAATTTTGATGTAGATATTTTCTTCCTAGAGTTTTTTTGTTTTGTTTTGTGTGTGAACTTTGACATTAGTGTTTTCTGGCAACAGGGAACCTCATTTGAGAAAATGTCTCCATAAAATTGGTCTATAGGCAAGACTTGGGGAGTTTTCATTTGTAGTGATTGATGTGGCAGGGCCCAGCCTGAGTGAGTGGTGCCTCCTCAGAGCCGGTGGTTCTGTCGGGTATGTGAAAAAGCAAACTGAGTAAGTCAGGGAAAGCAGCACTCCTTCACAGCCTCTGGCGCAGTCCCTGCCTTCCCTTTAGGAAGGATTGCGAACGTGTACAATGGAATAAACCACTCCTCCCCGAGTCGCTTTTGGTCATGGTGTTTTATGGCAGCTATGGAAACCTGAAATAAGGCAGGGTATGGATAAAAACCCAGTGTGCCAGCATGAGAGAGTGGATGAACTAACTCTGAGCTGTCTTGTTTTTCCTGGGTCCCCCTGAGCTGCCTTGGGCAGTTTCACTGGTCACTCCCATGCTGCTGCCCTGGAGGGCTTCTCTATGGCAGGGGTGACGGCCAGGTTACCTTGTAATAAATAAAGATCAGGAGAAGCGGAATAGACCAATGGGAAGAATAGAGTTTTTCTTATCATGTCCTTGGCTTAAAGACAAAAATCAGTCTCCAGTGAGGTCCTTCACATATGTCCTTTCATGGAAACTTTTAAAGGGGGTTAGCACTGTGTGACGAGTCTCCTCTACACACTATTAGTAGCTCTCACATGAAGGCATCCCCTTTACATAGGCGTTTGCTCTATTTCATCTCTTTTGCTAACTTTCATATAATAATGATTTTACATTAAATTAAAACTATTATTCCAATTTATTTATTCTTTTGATAGACATATTTTGAGGAAGCACTACACCACTCAATAGTGCAAGTGCTGGCAGAGTAGTCATTGTTGTGAGTGGGCAGCCTCTGCCTTCATGCTGGTCCCTCGTAGGAAACAGAGAGCTTCCCTTGTGAGATACATTACTGTATTTCTTTGCAATAATATGCCCAGTGAGGAGCACAGATGCAAGAACAAGCCATAAACACAATCACTAGAGAAAAATATTATGTTTAGTGTTTACTACACATCATGATTTAGCTAGGCTAATGTATGGAATTTATTCAGATATAAAAATAATTATTTTTATTTATGATCTAATATAATACAAATATGGTCCTTCCCAAGATATTTTATGCATTTTTATTTTTATTAGGAAATTTTTGATTATGACCTCTTCTTAGCTATTCCCTAGCTATAGCTTTCTAAGTATTGAGATGGACTGGATGAGAGTGTTCTGTGTTCCAAAGAAAGGGGCTAAAGTGAACTCTGAAGCCCCTGGCAGAACTATGACCACACTCCTGACAGCTGCATCAGGTAAGTAAAGATCTTGATAATTTATGTGACTGAGTTTTTTTTTTAGATTTATTTATTTATTTATTTATTAATTATGTATACAACATTCCTTCCATGTATGCCAGAAGAGGGCACCAGATCTTATTATAGGCGGCTGTGAGCCACCATGTGGTTGCTGGGAATTGAACTCAGGACCTCTGGAAGAGCAGTCAGTGCTCTTAACCTCTGAGCCATCTCTCAAGCACACCTGAATTTGGTTATTTTTTAGTGGTTATAAGGTATACAGCATCCTAGTTTTCATTATTATTATTATTATTATTATTATTATTGTTTATTTTACATACCAGCCACAGTTTCCCATCCTTCCTCTCTTCCCATTCCTTCCCCACCTCCCACTCACCCTCCATCTGTTCATAAAGGGGCAGGCCTCTCATGGTAGTCAACAAAGCATGGCATGTCAAGTTGAGGCAGGGCCAAGTTCCTCCCCTGGCATCAAGACTGCGTGAGGCATCCCAGCATGGGGGAACTTCCAAAAATGCAGCTCATGTGCCATGGATAGGTCCTGATCCCTCTGCTAGGGGCCCCACAAATATACCAAGCTACTCAACTATCCTGGTTTTCTTATAGGAATATTTCAAGAGATGTAAGTAGACAATATAAGCTATTATCTTATTGCTGTTTTGAAGGATTCTCACCTGATGCACAGAGCAGTGAATTGAAGGTATGTTCTTTCTTAATTCCTTCGGGCTTGGACAAAAAGATAGAAAGTTCAGACATGAGAATTACTGAGTGTGTAAACACAAAGATGCTGGAGACATTGCTGTGTGTGTGTGCATGCGCATATGTGCGAGTGTGTGAACAACTTCTTTACTTTCGGGGCTAGTGCTGAAATTAGATGGTCTAATTTTCCACCATATCAGGAATGGCATAAACATTTGAGGATGTGGGCATGCCGGGTTAAAATGAAGGTAATAAGGAACGATAATAAAGACAAAAGGGATGGCATAATAGGAGCAGAGAAAGAGGTGGAGCTTAGGAAGATAACCCATCCCCTCTGAGCTCCAGTCAAGGGAGTAGGAGGGGGAGGAAGGCAGAACCCGGTGATCTGAAAGCGTGAGCTGGCCGCTTGCTATGAGCTATCTCAAGATCACGTGCTATTGCCTTTCATTTTTCATATAAACACAGTCAACATTGCTCCAGTCTCAGCACACCGCCAGTCAAGGGACAATACTCACCTCAACTATTAAGACTTTGACAACCGTGTCCTTTCTCCCAGTTTCAGGAACTGTGGCCCCCTCGGAACCACAAGGCTCTGGGGACTGTTGCGCTTCCGCAGTCACGGAGAAGTTCACATTCCCTGAAACACACACAGAGCTGAGCTCAGTTGTGCCCGGAACTTGGCACCTTCCAAACCCCAAGAGCTGCAAAGCATCCTCAGGGCTATGAGAAGGTCGAGGGCTTGTTCTGTATTTAAGAAGGTGGTGAGCTTGGGGGCCCCGTGAGAAGAAAGAAACTTAAGAACCTTTCCTGCGTTCACCATTTCTGCATGGAGTCCCCTTACGGAGTTCTTACTCACCTAATGATTTGGGAGTTACCAACCAGGAAGTGGTGTGCCTCCCATTGGCACAGAGGCAGTGAGAATCTTGATCTTTTGCCACTGGGACAGCTGTGAAATCAGGGGAGTCTTCCAGCAGCACGCCCACCTGTGGGCCCACACGGGCAAAGAAAGAGCAAAGATGTCACCATAGAGGGACAACGCATTATGTGTGGGTGGATGTAGGTGGAAGGCTGTGGAGCGTGAGAATGGAACACACGTGCCTAAAATGTCACATAGGCTGACACAGAAAGCTTGCATAGATTTCAGATGCACATACGTGTTGAGTTTTATTTAGCTATCATCTATGCATTATCTACACAAATAATTAGAGAGATAATTATATATTTCTCTATTCATATTTGTTTTGAGGGCAAATATATATTTACTGTACTAGATTTTTAACTACGATATTAAAGTACACATCTAGCTCTAGTGAAAATATCCGCTGTAGAACAATACGCCATTTTATCCTGACAACAGCCTACTATAACTATGTGGACCATATCTTTTGATTGTATCCAGAAGCCACATGGAATATCCAGTGTCAGTCTGTCAGACTGTGTCTGTCAGTCTGTATGTACGTAGTGTCCAAATCACCTAATACACTTTATGTGGTGTCCATATTGTTAAACAACTCTTTGCTGTATATTCGTAACTAGAGTCTGAGAATTTTTTAAGTATTAGGAATCGGTGCTGATGGGTCTAATACAATCTCTTCCTCTCTTTATTTCTTCTTTCCATTTAATTCTTAGTTAAAACTTGCACACACTCATTTCCCTCTTTCTCTCTGGTCATACTTAATTTGGAAAGGTCTTCACCCGGATGCACTTTTGGAGGTAGTTCAGCACGGTGGCCTTGAGCATGAAGGCTTCTCCGCGGACCACAGAGTAGGGCATTGTGACCTCCACGAAGAAGGGCTGGAAGGCTTGGAAAGACACCACAGGAGAGAGGCCAAGTCCAGTGTCATTGGACAGGCAGAGGGCTCCGGCCTTCCACTCAGTGATGGTGTCAGGGACGGTCACTTCCAGGTCAGCTGTTCCTGATGAGCTGGGAGGGTGAGAGTGTGAAACTCAGAAAGTGAGCGTGTGAATTAGTTCTTTCTGAGATGGCGCCCAACGAGTGTGACCTAACGCCATCACCAGTGAGTGTGAACCAAAGCCACCTCTTTGAGTCCTTCAAAGGAATAATGGGAAGAGCACAGCCTGAACAGGGACTCCACATGGAGAAATGAAATCTTTCTGTAGTCTTGTTTCCCAGCTCAACTATTGGCTTCCTGACACCTCAAAGTCTGGATGTTAGTGGAAATTTGAACACAGATTCAAAGTTGTCTCTGAACACCCATCTCCAAAATACCATATAACAATTTTATGACCTATGTGGTCGTCTCCACATAGCCGTCTAGTAGTCTACTCCATGTAGGACTGCCTTACTTACTACTCAGTATGTTCCTGAATGGTTTTAAGGATCAGAAAGGTACATGATAATTTTTATGTGATTTTTTGGGAGTGATGGAAATACATATATTTTATAATTGATGGGTTGATATGCTATGATCTTCTAAATTAGTGATTTCCTTTGTTTATGAATGAGATTATTTAGGGAAATACTAGAAAATAAAGAAATATTTTTTTTTATGCCCAATCCAAATCCTACAAATGGAAATCACTTACTTTACTGTGACTAAATCCCAGATCCAGGTTTCAGGAAAGTATTTTCGAATGGTCTCGGTAAGTGGATCTTCACGAGGTGGATCTTTGCGAGGTGGATCTTTGCGAGGTGGATCCTCACGAGGTGGATTTTTAAGTTTTGCCTTATGCTTGGGTTTTCTTGGGACAGCCATACTCTTATACATGGCAAGAGGCGCTATGAAGTTACAATGGAGAAGATGAACAAAGTACTGAGTACAGTGGGGTACAGTGGGGTACAGTGGGGGACAGTGGGGGACAGTGGGGGACAGTGGGACAGTGTGCAAGGTAAACATAGCTTAGTTTTCAGTTTCGTCTTGACTGCTACATGCTACTGTAACAACTCTGGACATGATACATGGAACCACTCATTTTGGTGGAGGCTGGGCAACATCTTTGTCAAAAGTGGAAACTCTGAAATCTTGGAGAAAACATCCTAGTGCAGTTGGAGTTGGAAGGAAGCGCAGTGCATATTTTCTTGGGTTGGATAGCCAGGGAATGCTTACAAATATAATGTTCCCCCTAGGAGCAACAAAGAGCCATAAATACAAACTCCCAGGCAACAGATCCCATGGCTAGAATGAGAATCCCTTCAGACCAGATAGCCACATTATCAACAGAGACTTTTTTGGGATGCTTTTTTTCCCTCTAGATCCTAGATCTGTAGGATTAACCCATTATTTTAATAGGTTTTGATTTATATACAAACTGAGGGTGGTATAGGTACAAACTCTTGGATCAGAAATAAACACAATGGAGCTGGGTGATGATGGCACGTGCCTTTAACCCCAGTACTCGGGAGGCAGAGGCAGGCTGATCTCTGTGAGTTCAAGGTCAGTCTGGTCTACAAGAGCTAGTTCCAGGACAGGCTCCAAAGCTGCAGTGAAACCCTGTCTCGAAAAAAAAAAAAACAGAACAAAACAACAAAAAAAGAAATATACACAATGGAAAAGTCCGTATCAAGGTTGTGTGTGTGTGAGGGGGTGGGGGGGGTAAATTGGCGATGCAAAGAAAGTTTATTATTCAAGAAACATAGCATTGGCTTGGGTTTACACTGGCAAGAAATGAAAGGGTTAAAGGTAGGGACAGAGGGTATGTGCTCTGCTTTTTCTAGGAACAAGTATACATACAGATTCAGTTAAGACTTTACCTAAATATTTCCCAAAGGAATCTCAGCATTGAAACTCTCATTTTAAAATAAATATACACACAGATAGCTTCATTTCTACAGGTCCTTCTCTGTGATGGTTACAACCTCTAACCTGTCTTTCTATTTGCCTTTGATTACTTCATGATTTCTGGTATCTAAGTTCTTCACTCATTACTTTAAACATCTCCAGGGAGTTGCCCAAATTATCCAGTGTCTAGAGTAGTCACAGTGTCTTAGGTCCTGTTACTTTTAGAAACTTATAATGATATTTCAATTTCTTTTTGAATCAGCATGAGGAAAATTAATACTGTCCAGTCAGAATTATTTTTAATTTATGTTAATACACATGTAAAAAAATTAGTATTTAGAATATAAATAATAATGATGATGGGGATTCAAGATTTCAAGTTATATTGCAGAGGTATAGTAATAAAACCAGCATGGTACTGGTTTTGGATACTATACATGCTCTACAATTTTATTTTATCACAAAAATAGACATGCAGATTAATGGAAAAGAATACAAGATCCAAACATAAGTTGGTGTAATTACAGCCATCTGATAGTTGACATAGATGCCAAAACACACACAGAGGGAAGGCAGCATTTTTAACCACGATGCTGTGAAAACTGGACGCTCACATATAGAAGAAAGAAAATAGATCTATGTCAATGACCCGGCACAAATATTAACTCCAAATGTATCAAGGACCTCAACATGAAATCCGAAGTTGCTAAAGAAGAAACGTGAGCAGTAACCCTGTGAAACAGAAGTGCAGGAAGGGGACTTTCACAGAGCATCCATCAATTAGAAGGTAAGGTCAATAACTGACGAACGGGACCTTACAAAGCTAAAACGTTTCTGCACAGCGAAGGAAACCATCAGCCGAGTGAAGCGGAAGCCCACGGAGTGGGAGCTTCACATCTGACACAGACAGCCCGATTTTAAAATGGACTGTGGATCTAAACACAGTTTTCAAAAGAAATAAAAATGGCCAAGAAATAGCTTTGATAACGCTCATCATGCTAGCCATTAAGGAAACTGAATTAAAACATCGTGGAGATTTCATCTCACCCCAGTCAGACTAGCCAACTGAACAAATGACACCGGAGAGGACGTAGGGAAACGGGGAAACTCATTGGCTGATGCTGGGAATGCAAAGCCGGTACCGCCACTCTGGAGGTGACGCACAGGAGAGGGAGGGGAAGGGTTTATAATGGCTAGCCTTGGTTGAAGACAGGGGAGTGCGCACCTTGTGGCTTATATGCTTTGGTTTTGCTGTCTTCACCCCTGTCTGCAGTGCCTGGTCTTTTCCTTCTCCTCTTCATCCGCAATACTTAAGAAATTCTCTTCGCCTCTCATGAAATGTCTACAAAAGTTCTTCACACTTCACATAACGATTCTCTATTACAGTAACTATTGCATCTCATCTTATCTGTCTCTTTAACAAGGAAGGAAGAACCCCGATTTTTAACTTCCCCCTAGCATCAGCATACATTTGGGCACATTTTGCACAGGTAAGTTTGGCTTCTTTCTCTCTTATTTGGATACTATAATGCTCTATAATTTTATCATCTTTGATAAATAATTCACATTTATTTTATTCTGAAAATACATGCCGACTTGTTATTTTACCTGCTGCCAACAGACGAAAATGTTTATGCTCAAAACATAATGTACGAGGTTTGATCTTCAAGTTGGTGAATGCCTGTAAGCCTATGTCCTGGAAAGAACATTATTAATCACATAAAATATCTCAAAATTCTGAAAACACTCTATGTGTATAAAAATTATAGTAACTAATTCAGATACAGGTTAATTTCTATTCAAATTGTGTTTTTTTCCTTTTTTTAAATATTTATTTATTTATTCATTATGGACACAATATTCTGTCTGTGTGTATGTCTGCAGGCTAGAAGAGGGCACCAAACTCCATTACAGATGGTTGTGAGCCACCATGTGGTTGCCAGGAATTGAACTCAGGACCTTTGCAAGAGCAGGCAATGCTCTTAACCACTGAGCCATCTCTCCAGCCCCTCAAATTGTGTTTTTTTTTCTTCATACTCCTTAGAGAGTGTGGTGAGGAACACAGAATTCATAGTGAGGCATATGTTCTGACCTTCTGTCTGATACCATGCCCTGTTATTTTAAAAAGTCATTCACAGCCATGTACAGTGGTGCATGCTTTTAATCCTAGCACTTGGTGTAAACAGAGACTGCACATTCTTTTCTCAGCCACCCAGACGCAAATAATCACATAAAAACTATATTAATTGCTGTACTGTTTGGCCAATGGCTTAGGCATATTCCTAGCTAGCTCTTGTATCTTAAAGTAACCCATTTTTATTAATCTGTATATTGCCACTAGGCTGTGGCTTACAGGTGCTGGCATGTTATTCCTTTGGTGCTTACATGGTATCTGCCTGACTCTACCTTCTGCTCAGATTTTCTGCTTTGCTATATTCTTCCCTGCTATAGGCCAAAGTGGCTTCTTTATTAACCAATGGCAATAAAACGTATCCATATAAGCATACGGAGGGGAATCCCACATCAACTTGGGATGGAGATGCAGGTAGCTCTCTGCTGAGAGATATTTGATTAGATTATGTAAAGATATGTCACTGTGATTAGTTTAATAAAAAGCTAACTAGTCAATAGCCAGGCAGGGAGAGAAAGTAGGAAGAGGAACATAGTTGTGGGGAGGGAGAAAAAAGAGAAAGAGATGCCAGGGGCCAGCCAGTTAGACACAGAGGAAGCAGAAAAGCAGAACATACAAAAAGAAAGAAATGTTCAAAAAAAAAGTCTAAGGCAAATGTAGATAAATAGAATCAGGTTAAATTAAGTTGTAAGAGCTAGTGGGACAAGCCAAAGTTAAAACTGAACATTCATAATAATAAGTCTCTGTGTCTTTATTTGGGGACTGGCTTGTAGGACAGAGAAAGACTCGTTACAGAACTCTGTGAGTCTGAGGCCAGCCTGGTCTATAGAGTGAGTGTCAGGACAGACAGAGCTACCTAGTGGCAGCTTATTTAAAAAATCCAGATTTTTTTTTTAAATGCCACTTATTCACTCTGTGCCTAGACTGGACACTTTCCAAAATGCAATTTTTGCAATGCTTGTATTGAATCCAAGAACCATAGCAATTCTTTACTAGTTTAGCTCTTCATTAAAGCTAAAAATCATAGCTCAGCACATGAGTGCGTAATACTGCTTACCTCCACGAATTTGTAGACACCCTTCTCCTGTCCGTTTAAGTATACAATGCTATGATTAACCTTTTCACCTCTAGTCCACACACATGGTTCATCAAGTAGCTGATCCAAAGTTTGAGGGCGGTTGATTAACATCATCTCTGGCAGACTGTATATCTGTAAGAAACAAGGGAGCCTCTTTCTTGGGCTTTCTTGGAAGATACTCACAAAGAGAAAAGAATCAGTATGATCACTGCAAATCACTTCTAGAATATTCGATGATCCCTAAGCGAGGCTTTCTAAATATTTTCTATTAAAGAGTGCTTTAATTCTGAAGGTGCTCACAGTATTTAGGAAAAGACGAAAATACTCCACATATTAAAAAAAGAGGTATGAACATAAATTCTGCATATTATATTTGAGAATGATATAATTTTAACATATTAATATAAGACATTAAACATTGAGAAATATGTTTATACTACTTCAACCATTCAATACATATAAAATACCAAGGTTGTATTTTTCAGTCTACTGGAATACTATAAAAAACAAACAAATAAAACAGAAGTTAAGTTAGTCAATATGTAAACAGCCTGAAGAGATCTTAATGAAGAATTTACTACATATTTTTTTCCTAAAATTCAGAGGAAAAAATTTCAAAATAAAACAAACCCAAGCCACCTCCATCTTTGACAGAAGGATGCATTCAAGCCTTCAAACGGCACTTCACAGGATTAGAAAGAGGTCCAGGGGGCTGGAGAGATGGCTTAGAGGTTAGGAGTACTGGCTGCTCTTCCAGAGGTCCTGAGTTCAGTTCCTAGCAATCACATGGTGGCTCACAACCATCTATAACAAGAGCTGGTGCCCTTTTCTGACATGGAAGCAGAACACTGTATACATAATAAATAAATAAATCTTTTTTTAAAAAAGAGGCAGAGGGACTGCAGGTGATGTGTCCAAATGGAAGTGCATCACACGTTAGCAGCCATAGGAGATGCTGGGGACATATGGAAGCGTATTATTCATTTGCAGCCATAGAAGATGCTGGGGACATACAAACAAGTTTGTCAGACTTTGCCGGACCCAGCCTGGGCAGTGGACGATGGGAGAAGTCAAGGCTAGGTGAATGTGTGTGAAGAAGACAGGAGACAAGGGCTTGCCAACCCAGTGTGCTCCGAACCTGTGTCTCTGAGACATGAACTTTTCTTTCATGACTTTTGTCTTTGGCGGCTCCCTTTGAAAGAACAGACTGGTTTGCTTATAAAGTAGCAGCACAGCCAGTCATGTGACAGACAGGGTCACCCAAGCCCGGACCACAGGACTAGCTTTAGTTCCCTATGAACACACTTTCAATTCTTCTGCAGATTTCCAGTGTTAATGACAGAAACCAGTATGAGCAGAGATAAGAGAGTTGAGGAAAGAATAGTAATTAGAAACCAAATAATAAAACAAAAGCCTCCAAAGTAAAAAGAAAGGAAGAAATAAACAAAAACTATCAAATTCTCACCAAGAAAGGATGCGTTGCATCCATGCAGCAAACTCAAGACTATTTAAAATCTAGAGCAGGGAAAAATAGGTTTGGATATAAAGCTAATTTGCAACAAAATATTTAAAAATATGAAAGGTACATCTAAAGGAAATTGCTCAGAAAATAGAAAAACCCAAGGATAACCGGGGTAAAAGACAATGTTAGATGATTTACTTAAGACACCCACCATCTGTCTAAAAAGAACAATAGAATGACAGAAATTGATAAGAATTGAAACAAAATCTTAGAGGAGAAGCAAATTAATCTGTCCTTCCAGGTTTTAAACTTGGGGTCACTATGATCTTAAGGGACTGAGAATTTAGAGTCTGGATATATGTGCATGAATAATAAAATATGTTCATATCTTATTTTCTTAGGCATTTAACAGAAATTGCCTGACTTGTGAATCAATTAAACAGCCACACACGTGCACACACCTACTAGCAAGATTATGACTTTTGACCAGATGCAAGATGAGAGATGTTTTCACATTATATTCAGTTCAGCCAGGTAGTTTGAAGAGCTGTCTGCATCACCATTCATCAGGACTCGAGTGGATATTTAAAAAAGATGGCCAGCTTGATCCAAGTGACAGATCCCGGCAATAATTGCACAACCGGTACTCAGGAGTCTTCAGCCTCCGAGTAGGGAACTCATATTTTCTAAGTTCAGAGGCCCCGGCTGAATGTGGGCTCGGGAGTTCACTGCCAGTCAGTGTGTGGGAGGATGTGAGTTAAGGCCATCCACAGTAAAGCAGGAGTGTTCACGGCATCTCCACTTCCACGCTTTAACTTGTTCGATGATGATTTATATTGATATTGTGGCTTATGTGGACTGTTATTTCATAGAGGGCATATTTCTTGAGACCGTCATTTCTTGTCTTCTTAGATGTTTTATCTCATGCATTTAAAACAGTACTGTCAGAAAAGACCCACAGGCTCACCAGGACACAGTGAGAACCACACTCTCACATGCCAGTGAATATTCTGGAGATCAGATACAAACAAATAAAAGATCTTAAAAGATTACAGAGAGAAAATAAATAAAATAAAAGATGCAGAATTAATGGCTTTGTGCATTTTAGCACTAACTTAGGAAGATATAAATCCAGAGGCCCAATGTCCCCCGAGTTCTCAGGGAATGTGATTTCTTAGCTGACGTTTTGCCCCATTTCAAAGTATTAATTATTACTGTAAGTATAGATTCTCAGAGCTGCAAAAGAAGTTCATCTCGGATTCCCTCTTCTCAGAACAGTCCCACCACATGCTTAATGCTCAAGGGAGTCAGAGACCCGAAAGTAAATCATAGCAAGGTAGAAAACAGTGAACCAAATACAGGGGATTTTGAAGGCACGCCCCCGGATAGGGGTGAGCACTTGTGTTACAGAAGTCACCCAGGAAGAGAGCAGCAAGGTGACAGAGAGCTCCAGTGGGGACCACAGAAGAATTGCCAGAGAACTGAAACCCAGTGAGGGGGAGGATGACCCTAAAGCAAACATGAAAAGGAATGATTAAATGTTGGGATGTACAAATGAGAGGAAATATGGCCACAGCGCACCGTCTGACTTAATAACGAGCCATAATTTTTGGTGATAGAAATGCAGACTTTCTAAGGATTTGACACAGTAATCATATAGTTCTGGAGGCAAGATGGAGATAGAAGGGGTCTGCCTAATCAGTTTTATCATGCTGCTTTATAGTAAGAAGAATAAACAGATACTGCTAAAGATGAAGCAAGGCCAAGACTTTCAAAGACTAACAGAGATGTGAAATAAAATATTTAAGAACTAGCTGTAGGGCTGGAGAGATGGCTCAGAGGTTAAGAGCATTGCCTGCTCTTCCAAAGGCCCTGAGTTCAATTCCCAGCAACCACATGGTGGCTCACAACCATCTGTAATGAGGTCTGGTGCCCTCTTCTGGTCTGCAGACATACACACAGACAGAATATTGTATACATAATAAATAAATGTTTAAAAAAAAAAGAACTAGCTGTAATCATTGAAAGAATGAACAGCTAAAGCTTGGATAGCTCAGGGTGGAGACCAGCCCAAGGGAGGGAGGAGCAATAATAAGAGCAAAAAGGTCAAGACCATGAAGGGATTAACCACAGAAACACCTAACCTGGGCTAGTGGGAGCTCACTGACTCCAAACTGATAGCGGGCAAACCGGCACGGGACCAAACTAGGCCATTGAATGTGGGTGACAACTTTGTGGCTTGGACAGTCTGTGAGACCACTGACAGAGGGACCAGGATTTATCCCTAGTGCTTTGACTGGCTTTTTGGAGTCCTTTCCCTGTGGAGGGATACCTTACTCAGTCTAGATACAGGGTGGAGGGCCTTGGTCCTGCCTCAAAGTGATGTGTCAGACTTTGTTGACTCCCCTTGGGAAGCCATGCATGCTTTTGTTTGTTTGCTTGCTTGTTTTATTTTTTTTAAAACTAATTGCCAGTATTTGTCAGCTAAAGCAATTCCTCAAGAAATCTTTTATTTAATAGATTTGGGAGAAAGTCAGACTCTAACAGGAAAGCATTTTAGTCATGTTCCTTCCTCAGCTGTTTTCTGCATGTGCGCCATAAAATTCCGCCATTAAAATGAAAGTAAATGCTGGTTTACCTTGTGCGTTAGTCAAAGACTGGCTAGTTCTCAGCGTTGTCTGGACTAAAGGTTACGTATGCACCTTACATACATTTTGAAATAGGCTATTAGCCAGTGTCAATAATTTTTTAAACTATTACATGATATGTAATTTTCCTTACTAAAGCCCATTCTTACTTCAATATGAAGAAGAATTTTGCTATGATTATGGTTTCAGTTGCACATCTGAGAATTTTCAGAGCAAATTGAGAACCTCCTTGTAGTGTTTTTAAATTTCAAAGCATTATGTATTTTTCTTATTTGGGAAACTCTTGAGATGCCCAAGATTCCATCTGTGTAAATGGTTTTGTTTGTCTCCCACAGACAGCATCTCTCTGAAAAGCTCCATCTGGAACGTGCTAGGGGGCAGCCACTCCTGGGGTGGGAGAGGAGCAGTAAGGACACAGAGGACCTGGGCCACACACAGGCTTTACAACCCACTGAGTGCTTTGCTTCAGGCTTTGTCTAGAGTTTATTGACTGAAGTTTTCGGAGCTGTTCTTTGGGGTTTTATAATGAAGAGCTCCCTTAGCGATGCCTTTAGCATTAAATGCAGTATTTTTACATTAAAGAGTCCTAGAGCCTGAATGACTACTGTTTTATCAGAACCAGCACCTGGACCCTCACCTCTGGCCTCTCTTGGACAGAGGATGATAAGGACTCACCAAGGAAGGGGAGAGCTCAGCTTCAGGCCTCAGGAGCAGCACGCTTTGGTCCACGGCTCTCAGGCCACAGAGGGACTGAGGAGAAGCTGTGACCTGCAGATGGGCGTGTGAGGCGGGAAGACTTTGGGCTGGAGTGAAGCTCAGGTCCACCTGTGGGAAGGGAAATCAGGCTTAGCCAGCTTCCTGCTCTAGCAACCCGGAAGCCTGCCACTTGAGTCACCCTCTAACTCTGCGTGCACATCTGCTTGCCAGATCATGACTGTCGGGAGATCAGCCGAGGCTCTTTGCTTCCTTTTACATCATTGGGATTGATTTAGGAAGACAGGAGTTGTGTCAGTCAAACTCTAAAGCAATAAACGACTATTTTGGCTCCTTGAAATTCTTGCAACTAGCTCATTTTTGGTATGTGTGCACATGTATGTGAGTATGGTGTAATGCACACGTGTGTGCAGGTGCATGTGCCCATGCACCAGGCAGAGGCCAGAGGAAGATGTGGGTGCCCTCTCTACCTTATAGACATAAACCTGGGCTAAACTTGGCAGCTGCCAAGTTCCAGCAATTCTCCTGCCTCTGGCCTCCACAGCACTGGGGCTATAGGAGTCACCAGTCATGCCTGGTTTGTCACATGAGTGTTGGGATCTATGATTTAATAGTGTCGTATCATAAAACTTAGTAATAGCAAGACCCTATGTCTTTATTACACGCATAAAAAATTATAATGAAAAACTGGAAGAAAAGGAAGTACACTAACAATTGATAGGCCTGGATTCTATTACTGGGCTTGCATAACACTATGTGACATTGAGATGGCTCACTGGGTAAAGGCACCTGCCATGAGTCTGATGTCCTGAATTTGATCTCCTAGACTCCTGTGGAAGGAGACAGGCATTGAAAAATTGTTCTCTTCCCTCCGCATGTGTGCATTTACGTGCACATTGCACATGCAGAAAAATACAGTAAAAATTTTAAGTTATCTGACTTTGAAGTAGTTGGAAAGCTACTAAAAGTGTTCAGTTCCCCTCTCTTGGCCCCCACTTCCTTGCTTTCCTTCTCATCAACCTCCAGCCATTTGGGGGTTTGTGAATTAAAATCTGGCACCCCAGCGCCATCTGTATCTTTGCACTGAGGCGCACACCTGCTACTGGGTGTAGTTTATGAAATCTGTATCCTTAAGAGGTGGTTTTCCTTTTTAAATAGAGATTTTTAGAAATAAGTCACTCACTTTGTTGGGAAGACACTTTTCAATGTCAAAGTTTGCAGAATCTGCAATCATTTCTCCATCAGGCAGGATGGCATAGATGAGTATCTTAGCCACGGGCGCCATGCTCAACTCCACAGGGATCTCCAGGGCAAAGTCCCCTTTCACTGGAGCTGTGGGGAATGGGAAGAGGCAGGCATGGGTCAGAAGACTGTCAGGAAAACTTAAATAGCTAAACACGGGGATCTGGGGGACCATCTGTATGTGGAAGACAGTCTCACATCTGGTCTGTTCTGTGGTTAACTGTTCGCATGCTAATGATCTCAGGAGGGTGTGGGATGCTCACAGCATCCCACCAAGATGTTTACCATGGAAGGCTATAGTGCTTATTTATAGCTAATCATATACTAAGCTCTTTTTTTACCCCCTAACATCCCAAACAGCATCTGTTAGATACTCCTGTTATGAAAAGGGATGAAACAACCCTTGCCTGGTGTTTCATTTATTATTAAGATCAGAAGAAGAAGAATTTAGATGACAACTTGATCTCCGAGGAACAAGCTACATTTGGAAATAATAAGCATATCTTTGGAGTTAATGAAATGCTCACTGTATTTCCATTTCTTGAGAGAAGATTATGCAATTTTAGAAGTCTCTGTTATTGCTTCTGGTGCATCTGAGCAGATTCATAAACCTTCTCAAGATGGGTATTATGACTCCTATTTAGTGTTCGTAGAAAAAGTAACTGGATATTTTATTAAATAGATAAATAGATTTTAGAGTTGGTCAGAGAGGGCTCAAAGGGGGATGGGACACATTGATTTCCCTGGAAAGGGGAAATAGAAGCCATCTCATGGTGGACTGGGGGCAGGTGGTGATGGGAACTTGAGGGATTGTGTTGGAGAGTGGATGGAGAGGGAGAGTACTGAAAGAGATGACTGGAAAGGGGGCACATTTTGGGGTCAGGTAGAAACCTGGTGCACGGGAAACTCCCAGGAATCCATAAGGATGACCCAAGCTAAGACTCCTAGTAATAGTGGATATGTAGCCTAAACTGGCCATTTCCTGTCATCAGATTGGTGACTATCCCAACCGTCACCAGAGAATCTTCATCCAGTAACTGATGGAAAAAGATGCAGAGACGCACAACCAAATATTAGGCTGAGCTCGGGGGAATTTCTCTGAAGAGAAGGAGGAAGAACTGTAGGAGTCAGAGGGTTCAAGGACACCACAAGAAAACAACTCACAAAATCAATTAACTTGGCTCATAGGAACTCAGAGTCTGGGCCAATAACCAGAGAGCCTGTGTGTTACTGACCTGGGCCCTCTACATATATGTGACAATTATGTAGCTTGGTCTAGTTGTGGGACTCCTAACAATGGGAACAGGGGCTGTCCCTGATGCTTTGGATGACTTTTGGGAGCCCATTCCTCATTCTGGGTCGCCTTGCCCAGACTTAGTACAAAGGAGGTGCTTAGTCTTACCACAACTTGACGTGCCATGTCTTCCTGACGTCCATGTGAGGCCTGTTGGACAGAAACAGAGGAGGAATGGATTTAGGGAGGGGGGGAGGGAATGGGAGGAGATGAGGGAGGGAAAACTTCAGTGAGAATATGAAATAAATAAATCAAAAATACATTGTATAAATATATGTAACCTTCAAAGAATAAATAAAATATCTTTAAAAATAAAAGCAAAGAACTGGAGAGTATCTCAGAAGTTTAAGATCACTGGATGCTCTTCTAGAGAACCCAAGTTTGATTCCCAGCACCCACATCAGGCTGCTCAGAACTCTCTGTAACTCCAGCTTCAGGGGATCTGATGCCTCTGACTTTGAGGTCACCCACACTGATCTGCACATACTTACTCATAAGAGCGTGCATACACACACACACACACACACACAATTTAAAACAATAAAAATGAATCAAATGGATAAAAACTGGTGCATCTTGACTGGCCTAAAGACAAAGGCTGGAACCCTCCAGATTTTGGGGGGGGGGTTGACACTAAGATAACACCTTTTGCCTTGGTGGTGATAATCTGTGTGTAAATGCATGGATTCCTCACTTGGGGTGTATCTTGGAGGACTTTGTATTTTTGGGGGTTACCTCTTCAGAATAGAAATTTCACCATGTTGAATGAGACCCACGTTAGGGGTCTGAGACTCGTCCATCCTGAAGAGATAACCTACTTGAGATGGCAGAACCTGGACTTCCGGCTGTGGAGGGTGTTTACCGTGACACACAAGCACCATGGAGTATCCTTAGCTGTTCAGTGCTGAGATCTCTCTGGTGATATTGTGGGGAACTCAGTGGAGACGTGCTACTGGGTGGGACTCACTCACATTCTCCTGGCTCCGTGTGGTGTGTGTGCTTTCCAGTCTGGATAATTCTGCCCTTGGCCATGACCTGAGATTAAAAAGTGTTTTCCAAGCTTACATCGAAATTTTACATGGCAGGAGGAGAGGCACGGTCAGGAGGTGAAAAGACGCTTTGTATTTCTCAGCGTGGAGCTAGAACTCACCAGGTAATAAAAAGTGAGTTCCCTCAGCACTCTCAAGACTGGTCCCTTCAGAATAAAATGTGCCCGGATTGTCTTAGTCTGACTGCAGGGCAAGACGCTGCCGGCCTCTGTCTCCAGGTGGACGTAGCTCCAGCTGTAGGAGTAGACACTGTGCGCTACGTGGTGCGCCTCTGCGTATTCGACTGCTGCGCAAGGGAACAAACGACAAGGACTTTCCTCCCTGTGGTAGACCTGGAGAAACAACACATTTTGTCATTAATCGTCTTAAAAATTAGACTTATAAAACTACATAACATTTCATGTGCTTCAGTGGCTTTGAGGCCAGGTACTGGAAAACCAGGAGATTTGGGGCCCAGTATTGACAGTATAGCAGAAGCCAGAGGCCTTGAACCAGACCAACGACTCATTGCAATGAACACTTATAAGATGTAGGGACTAAGGGTTTACTGTGTGACTCACTGGGGGCACACTACAGCTTCCACACCAAGATTTTTTTTTTGATGTTTTCTTCTGTTTTTGTTTGTTTGTTGTTTGTTTTACTTAAAAATTTTTTTGAGGGGGGCGTTGCAAGAACAGAGGGCAGTAGCAAGGGGGTGGGGAGATGAGTGGGGTTGGGATGCCTGATGTGAAATCCACAAGGAATCAATGAAAAGTTTTTAAAAACATGCAAAAAAATTAGAGAGAAATTTCATTACTAAAGCAGTAGAAAAAGAGTCTGGGGAAAAAGAAAAAAGAAGCAAGATGAGAAAGAAAGGAGATGAGGCCCAAGCCTGAGAAAGAAGATCAAGGAGCAGCACAGTAGAAATTTGAAGTAGGTGGTGTGGGTATGGAGAGCAGAGGCCTGGGGGCAGAAGCGGGTGAGTGGGGGGTGGGGAGACGGAGAGGTAACTGGGGAGGAGGATCAAGCAACAAAATGTATGAAGATGCCATAGTGAAACCTGTTCTTTTCTATGATAATTTAAAATAACACATTAATCAATTTAGCTAATTAAAAGGTTATCTTAATAGACATGTTTATTAATTAAATGTGTAATTAAAAAATAGCACATATTCATAATGTGTGCACTTATTTCTGTCGCCCTTTGCTTGTACTCTTATTACTTATCAGAAACCATTTGCGTTTTGTCCTAAAATGAGACAGCTTGATGTGGGAATACTTCTTCCTTAAGCTGCACACTATTGAGTCCCAGCTGTTCCGAAGCTTCACCATGTGTCTCGTGCCCCCGTTTCTGACTCACTTTGATAGTGAGGGAATGTATGTCGACGTTGGTGATGTTGATGGAGAACTCTGCCAGGCCATGCTGATCCGTGGTAGTAACACTGGTGTAGCCAAGTTCCCGCGGTTTGATGAAGACTTGCTCATTTGGGATGGGGGCTCCTTTGGGATCCACTAGACGGACCTGAGTTGAACAAGGAAGAAACGTGTAGTCTAGGGATGATGATACTACACAGAGTATAAGAGAAAAACGTGTTGCAATATTATATAAAGATCTCAAAAGATGCACCAACTAACAGCATGCAAAAAATATTTTACAAACATCTAACACTTTAGTAGAGCTGGGTGTGCAATGAAAGCCAGGGGCTTTGGGGTTTAAGGTTTTCAAGGACAGTAGTTATAAATATAAATTTTGCTACATAAGCTTTAGATTTGGGATATCCTGATAACTTTTTTAAGTTGACCATGTGAAGTACAAGCTCTACCAGCAAGCTAAATTCCTGTTTGGCAAGCAGTGAGGTCAGACACGTTGAACACCGAGCAGAATGGCCTGGGTTGAGGAACCACAATACAGCCCAAGCATCTATGAATCCCAAAGTACTTTACTTTCACAAGGAATGGAATCCCGTATTTAAAGTGTGAGTCTGCTTTCACGAATATGAGTTTGGTTGTGGTTCTTTCAATTTCAGTTCTCCTAGATCCAGTAAACTCGAATCCTGAAAAAGAAATTAGCAGTATCATTGAAAGCCCAAGCCAGTTAGAGAAGAATTATTTGTATTTTACATCCTTTTCCAACACCATTAAAACCACTGTTGACGTGAACAGGTGTGAGTTTTCACAGCCTCCTTCTCCATATTCTCAGGTTACTCACGTACCTGTCCCTTCTTCTATAACCTTCGCGTCCACTTGAAGATGCTGGACTTTATAAAACCTTTGCTTTAATTCAAACACGCTGATGTTTCCTTCTTGTGTGGTGCAGCCATTGCTGTCCAGCTGATATGCAAGATAAAAACAAGGTAAGAAGGCACAGTGTTCAGATCGATGGGCAGCTCAAACCTATGCGTGAGGGCTTCATTGAGATACGTGGGTGCTCAGTGCTTCACAGCATGGCATTCCGGTCATAAGCACTGGGACTCAGCTCACACACTGAGCTGATGGGTGCCACAGTCATGAGCCAGGCACAAAGCTGCCTCGGCTTTGTCATCTATAAAAATAGTGATTGTCTTCATAGACAATGAAGAGTACTCAGTAAATTCACAATGAGAATGTAATCAGACCGCTTTCTTGTATGTCATTAGGACTTAATAATCACTTTGTATTATTTAAAACAGCAACTACAGGCTTGGGTGTAGTTCAGTGGTACATTTTACTGGTAGGTGTGAAACTGTTGGCTTGATACCAAGTACCAGTAAATAGATTTTTCTGGTTAAAAAAAAAAAAGTGAAATCTATTTCCAGATGTTTAATGGGGGCTTAGGTGTTGCCTCGGTGTGGCTCTGATTGACAAAAGTCTTCAGAGGAGAAAGGACAGATATTATTCTGAAATGTGAAAGAGAAGGGTCGCCAGAATTATATTACTTTGCTTTTTGTTTGTTTCTCTGCAGCTTTGGAACCTGTTCTGGAACTCACTCTGTAGCCCAGGCTGGCCTTGAGCTCACAGAGCTCCACTTGTCTTTGCGTCGTGAGTGCTCAGATTAAAGGTGTAAGACCACCATCCAGCTATTTTTTTGTTTTTGTTTCGAGACAGGGTTTCTCTATGACTTTTGATGCCTGTCCTGGACCTCGCTCTGTAGACCAGGCTGGCCTTGAACTCACAGAGATCCATCTGCCTCTGCCTCCCGAGTGCTCGGATTAAAAGCATGTGCCACCACCGCCCGGTTCTTTTTTTTTTTCACCGCCCGGTTCTTAATTCAATTTTAACTTCACCGTTTATGTTGCCTTCTGTTTTCATTTCTACAGTGATTGCTGGCATAGCACTGCACTTTATTTTGTTTAAATTGTATCACTCTATTGTCTTTGGTTTCCTGGTGGTATAGCAGTTTGTTTTCTTGTCTCAGAACAGCTGTGGGTACTGGGCTGTTGAGTGAAAACTGCTTATTTAGAAGACCCCCAAATTAAACTGGAGGAGATATGTATTATAGGAGATATGTAGATCACGATGAAGAAACAGGAAACACAGGCAATATGACAATTACGAAAGAACACAACTCCTCACTAACGAAATCCCAGAACACTGAAACTGTCATAATGCCGGACCAATAATCTAATTGTCTAGCTTGGGAAATGGCGAGTGGCCTCAAAGAGGATTCAGACAAACAGATGATGGTGTTGTTATTATCAGCTCAGGACAAGAATGGGAAAGTCGGCAGCAGATGTGCTGGATAATAAAAGAGAAATAGCGTGTGAACCAACCAGAACATCCAATAAAATCATAGCAAATAAACACATAAATAAATAAATACATAATTGTCAACAAACAAACTCAAATACAAATGATTTTAACTCTCTAAGGGACACAGGACAACTAGTTAGAAGAAAAGATGAAAGGATAGTATGATAGTTTGGATATAATTGACCCCTTTAAGCTCACAGGGAATGGCACTATTGGGAGGTGTAGCATTGTTGGAGTAGGTATGGCCTTGTTACAGGGTGTGTGCCACTGTGGAGGCAGACTTTGAGGTCTTTATGTGCTCAAGCCATGCCCAGTACTGTAGAACACTTCCTGTTGCCTGCTCAAGTTGTAGAACTCTCAGCTACCTCTCTAGCACCATGTCTATCTGCCTGCTGCCAGGCATGATGGCATGAGAATAATGGACTGAACCTGTGAACTGTAAGCTACTTAATTAAATGTTTTCCTTTATAAGACTTGCTGTGGTCATGGTGTTTCTTCATAGCAATAGAAATCCTAACTAAGACAGAGAGAAAAGAATAGCTAAGAAAATCCAAAGCTCATAAGAATCAGGAGTATCAATACTCATAAATGATAAAATAGACTTCAGTGCAAAATTAGTTACAAGAAATAAAAACTCACTCCCTATTAGTGAAATGAATACACCAAAAAGAGGATACTAAATAAACACGTCAATGCATCAATTTCATAAAAGAAATACTACTAAGGAAAGGATAGATAGGTCCAGACACAATCATAATGGGCGACTTTAGTACTACACACTCATTAATTGGCCATCTGGATAAAAAAACAATAATTTCCAGAGTGTTGTATAGGAATTTCATCTGAGTTTAAGCATTCTGTCTGGAAGGAGGCTCACTAAGACCCAGGACATAAACAAGAATTACAAGGCTCAGGAAGGAAACTCACAAGTCTCAAGAAGATCTTAAAACTGATAAGACTTCAAAGTGACAAACAGGCTAAAAGAATTAATGCCCAACAAACCAGCCATACAGAGAATACTAGAAACAATATTTTGGACTGAGGAGGGTAATAAGCAGAGGTAATAGTCTACTGAAAAGAAAAAATGAAGCTATGATTATTATAATATGAAATAGGATTAAACACAAATATCAACAAAATAATAAAATGGTAGCAATCAACAGATACCTTCCAGAGACAACTTTAAATATTAATGACTTTCACTCTACAATCAAAAGACATAGGACAGTTGAATGGGTTAAGAAACAAAATTGGTCTTTTTGTTGTTTACAAGAAGCTCATTTTATCTTCAAGGATAGAGAAGAGAAAAAGAGGAATACTTTATTCCTATCAAGGGAACAATTAATTGAGCTGACACTACAATTGTAAACATGTATGAGCCAAACTCTAGCACACACAGCTTCATAAAAACCACACTACTGGACTTCAAGACTCATATGAAACCCAGTTCAGTAGTTACAGTTGATTTCTAAACCTCAGTTCCTCTATTAGGGCATCTGGACCAAAGATAAACACAGAAGCATCAAAATTAAATGACATCATACATTAAATAAAGCTAATCTATACCTATAGAATATTCCACCTAACCACCAAAGAATACTTACTATTCTTTGAAGTAACAAATGGAAGTTTCTGTAAAATAGACTACAAACTGGGACACAAAACAAATCTGAACAAACATATTTGTTGAAAATTTAAATAACCTAGTCCTTCCTATTTGACCACCATGCAATACAGCTCAGAACCAACAGCAAAAGAATTTCTGGAAATTACACCAACTCATGGAAATGAAACAGCCCATTACTGAATAATGAGTGAATCAAAGAAGAACTAAAAAAAGAAAAATTTAAAAATCCTGAAATTAAGTGAAAATGAAAACACAGCACAATAAAACCTCTGGAACACATTCATAGCAGTCCTAAAAGGGACATTTGCAGATCTGAATACTGGCATAAAAAAGAAGAGAAATCACATAAATAAATCACTTGATGATAGAAGTCAAGGATTTGAAAAAGAAATTCAATATTAATAAATGGAAAAATAATAAAGACTAGGACAGAAATTAGTAGAATAGAAATAGAGAATACAAAGACTTAATGAGTCTAAGAGGTGGTTATTTATGAAGATAAGATCAACAGACCTTTGGAACAATCAACCAAAAGACAGAAGGAAATTACTCAAATTAACAGAATCAGAAATTTACAAGGAAACATTACACAGTTATTAAAGAGATTTAGGTGATTGTAAAGGAATACTTTAAAAACCTGTACTACATTAATTATTTAGAAAACCTAAAACAAATGGACACATTTCTACATACATTGAAAATACAAATGTTAAACCAATAAGAAATGGACAACTTTAACAGTCACATAGACTCTGGGGGGGGCACCACTGCCATTTTCCTAAACTAATATAGCTCCTTATTATATTCCCAAGACTTTTCCTTATACTTCAGATACGTGTAGATCTTACCCCTCATCAAATACTCTTGTTTTTCAATCTCTAGAGACATGATAGAGATCCACAGCTCATCACAATGAAGAGAGCAAGTGCCTGCGATGTGCTCAGCCCACCTGATATATCTCCAACATAACCACGGCATTAAAGGACCAGGGAAAGTCGTGGAACAAGCATCAGACAGAATGTAAAAAACCAGAATGCAGTTGCAGCATAGAGGGACAGGGGAGCATGGTAGGGGGGCGGGGAGTGAGAAGGGGAGCAGGGAGAAGAACATGAGGGATCAGGAAGATCCAGCTGGGTGAAGGGCAGAGAGGGAGAGCAAAGAAAGAGATACCTTGAAAGAGGGAACCATTAATGGGGTTAACGAGAAACCAGGCACTAGGGTAGTTCCAGGAACCGACAAGGATGACTCCAGATAAGAATCTAAGCAATAGTGGAGAGGGTACATAAAATGCCCTTCCCCTCTAATCAGACCAACGACTAACTTAATTGTCATCACAGAACCTTCTTCCAGTAACTGATAGAAACAGATGCAGAGATCCACAGCTAAGCACTGGGCCGAACTCCTGGAGTCCAGCCATAGAGAGGGAGGAGTGATATATGAGCAAAGGGGCCAAGAACATGACGGGGGAACCCACAGAAACAGCTGACCTGAACTAGCGGAACTGCCAGCAGGGGAACCCCCATAAGACTGAACTAGACCCTGTGAATGTGAGTGACAGCTGTGAGGCTTGGGCAGTTTGTGGGGCCACTAGCAGGGGAACCAGTATTTACCCCTAGTGCCTGAGCTGACTCGTTGGTGCCCATTCCTTATGGAGGGATACCTTGCTCAGCCTAGCTACAGGGGGATGGGCCTTGGTCCTGCCTCAAGTGAGGTGATAGACTTTGTTGACTCCCCATGGGAGGCCTCACCCTCTCTGAGGAGTGGATGGGGTGGGGTGGGGAGAAGATGGGGGGAGTGGGAGGACAGGAGGGAGAGGGAATAGGGATTGTTTTAAATAAGATTGTTTTAGAAAGAAAAGTAAAAAGACACACGTGAAACATTAAGCTGAGTTAAATAAACTTTCATGAACTTAAAAAAACTAACCCAACCCCATGTGTATGCAACAAAGCTTAAAAGATGTTTACATTGAGACTCTTTACAAAGTACATGTGACCACTTCCATAAAGATTGGGTCTATTGACTGAAAAACAAGGCTCAGCTAAGGGTCTATGGAGAATGACTAAATAAACTAACGAATAAACATAAGAGTTTGTGGGAGTCCGGAGTGGCCTGGCCCTACAGGGAGCACAGATGTCACCAAGTCTGTTGTAAAGTACACATGACAACTTCCATAAGGATGGGTTCTATAGATTGAGAAACAAAGCTCAAGATAAGGGTCTGGAAAGGAAGAGTCTGGGATAAACATATAGTCTGGGGGTTCAGGTGTGTCCTGTTCCTACAGATACCAGGATATTAACTACACCCATTCCATTGGGTGGAGGAGACGATCCTGCATGTTTAACCTACCTGGTTTCCCTAATGCTTATCTGTGAGCCCAAGGACCTTGGGCTCTCTACACTTCATACACTGTGGTCACATGAGACTACAACCTAGTACAGCCACTTAACAAGTACGTATAGACGCTTCTCAGAAAACGCAAGGTCAACATACCACATGATCATCTATCAGGAATGTATAAAAGGAACCTATATCAGGATGCCAAGAGCTGTGTTCACGTGCATGCTTGGCATTTATTGATTCACAAGCAAGTGAGTCCATCAGTTGATGAGTGGATACTCGAAACTGGACCAGAGAACGGTACAGGCTTGGGGATTGTCACCTTTCACAAAATATACCAGACTTAGACACACAGCAGTGTGTGCTTTCCGCCGCATGAACGGGGAAAACAAAAAGGACTGCGAAGTAGATGCTGTTCCATTGGGGAAGAAGAAGAGTCGGACAGCAAGACGGATGGGGGCAGAGCGAAGGTAACGAAAGAGATAATCAAGTATGTGATACACGAGTAGGAATGTATTGGAAAGAAGCCTATTGTTTGGTCCAATTTACTCACATTCTATATGTGCCAATTAAAGCATACTTTCAAAGAATAGTCTAAAAGGCATGAAAGTAGCAAGGGCAACACAGGAAGAGGAGAAGAACACAGGAGCAGAGGTGGCAATGGGACTAGGGAATATGGTGAAGATACAGAATCCTTATGTAAGAAAATGTCATAAACCTATTACTTTTGTACAATGAATACATACTAAAAATTATTGGTGGCCAAGGTTAGCCGCAAAGGTGCTGACCTATCCCTATAGTAATAGTGGGTCCCAGGACTATCAATATTGTCAATGAGGTGGTGGGGGTGCTGGGAATTGCACACCTGCCTGGCTAGTGTTCCCCAAGGTCCCAGAACATCCTCTTTTAATACCTGGGTGTGCGTTTCTTCTCAATCTTGTTGTCTGTGTTTCTGTTAGTTAACCCTGGATATTGAAAATAGGCCTTTGGACAGATTTACTCACCCGGCTCCTGACTTCTTTGCATCCAGTCTCTTTATTCTGGATATGCTCCTTATATTTATAACATATCTGTATCTTTGCATGTCCTGGCACAGGCTTCCCATAGGTATACCTGTCAGAGAGACAAGAGTCTTCCTAAAGTAGAGCCCTAAGTCCTTCCATCCATGTTCACTTGGTCCATCTGTAGCAGTAGATTGACTATGTAGTTTCACAAGACAGCAAATACGGTCCGTTAGTACCACATGACACTTTCTAACTAGACATATTAACAACTTTGCCTCATTAAGAACCTCGGGGGGGGGGGGGAACGACAGGATTTTCTCCCCTTTGTAGTTCTGGAAAGATTAAATAACCAAATCAGGAACTTCAGCTAGCAAATGGGGGGCGGGGGCTGAGAGGACTGGGAAGCATGGGAAAAGGGCTCAGAACTATTCTAATAGACTTCCTCCATCTTTTGCCTTCTTTCTGTCAGTTTCCTTTTGAGCGTGTTTATTTTAATGACAAGCAATTGTGAGCTCGGGTGTGCCTCTTCTGTTTGATTCAGGCCCCTTTGCAAATTCCTTCTACCGTGGTTTGGCTTACCGCGATTTCAGACTTAAAGAGCAAGTTCGGTTGCTGTGGCCCAGGGTCCTTATTTATCAGGTACAGAAACGCAAACAGAAAAGTGAGCTGTTTAAAAGTTCAACTTGGGCGGTAGTGACCGGAAGTAGAGCCAGACTGGGAACTCTTGTTTCTCTGCTCTTTGCGTCCACCCGAAATAGGTCAGGAGAATGCCGAATTTAGTGTCTGTGTTCTCTTCACATGGGTCAGGGAATCTTTTTAGGTGCCTTCCTGTCTCCAAAGGCAGGCACTCTCTACTGCCTCATACAGCTAATTTTATCATTGGTGCCATCAGTATTAACACTAGCAACCTACGCAATGAACGGTCAAGCAGTGATGGATGCAGAGCCGTCAGGGACATGAAGAGGAAATGAACACCATGGGGGAACATTCTAGGAGGGAAGGCCACACAGCCTTAGCATTTGTAAATACTCTACTGTGAGGCCTTATCCCAGATATTTTTATGTTCGAGCATATTCTTAAGGCTAGAAGGTCAAACACAGCTGACTCACATCCCGCACACAGTCACGCGGAGCTTTTCATCTTGTATCGAGATGGCCTTTGGGACCTTTACTTGAACTTCAAATCTGGGAAGCACTATTGGGAGAGAGAGAGGGAGGAGAAACTCAGGTGGGAAATGACTTTTCTAGTTGCCTAACTGATCAGCCTTGGCCAAGAAATGTTGATTTCATATTATTGAGGTAACTGCCCCCTCTAAAGTTAGAAAGTTGAGCCGTCATAGGTTATATCCAGTTTGAAAAGCTCAGAGGTATCTACTTAAAGAAGAAAAAAACCAAAGAATTTGTTTCTGAAAATCCCAGAACTCTCTGGAAGCTCCATGTTGCTAGCTGGGTAAATTAGCGAGAGTCAGACGAAGCCCAGTCTTATGCACTGGAACTTAATGTCTCCGGAAGAACTCATCCCACGACAACCAGAAACTTAGGCCAGCCACTTTCCCTTGTCAGTCTTCCCAAGGCGTACCAAATTCCTCCACGGTGAAGGAGTGCTCTTTCTTATCTCCTGATTGCGTTAGTATCACTATCTTGTAGGACCCCAGAAGGGGCTCTGAGGACAGGCTGAAGGACAGCTGCTTAAGCCCGGTCTCCGTGGTAACATCCCTCCACTGCATAATGCGGTTCCCTTTTGGATCCTGTGAAACAGGTTGCAGACTTTCTGAGTAGACAAAGTGTTAGCTGCAGCCACACATCTGAGAGCACTGTGTGTGTGGTGGAGCATCTGGGAACTTGCTAATATTCCTTTGGGACAGGGAGGAATAAAGGTAAAGTAGGGGATCTGAACCAGTTATCTGGGGCAGGGGTGGAAGGCTGCTACAGCGTGCCAACGTCTAGTTCCGGTCAGCGGACTGATTCTCTCGGAATAGGAGATAGTTGAGTTTCTTACCTCAATGTAAGCCAGAGGAAACTGGAACAAAGGGAAAAACAGTGTTAGTTTAGAACAGTGGTCTCAGTCTAGGGGTCACGACCCCCTTGGCAAAACTCTATCTTCAAAACTATATTATGATTCATAGCAGTAACAAAATTATGGTTATGATGTAGCAATAAAAACAACTGTATGGTTGGGGATCACCACATGAGGAACTGTATTAAAGGGTCGCAGCATTAGGAATGTTGAGAACCACTGGTTTAGAAATTTCACATAGACAGCAAATTCAGTAGAGTCCCAGCATGGACCATATGATGGGAGTTTCAGCCAGAATTCAGTGAATTTAATATCAGGTAACTAAGTCAATTGCAAACCAATTAACCACCATAGAGAAATTTTAAGCGTATGTTCTAGCGCTCTCTGAGTCATACGAACCACTTAACGGATAGGAGCTGAGAAATGGAGCTTCGTGGGCCCTTATCAGCAAGGTGTCTCCAATGTGCTAAGAGACCCACCCTGAGCCTTTGCAGTATGCAGATTACAGAATCTATTCAAATCAGGAACATTTTCCGTGTGAAGTGGGGTGACTAGTTTTAAGTATATCCAGTTATAATGCTTAACTTGGGGTGTGTCCTGGGCACACACAT
The DNA here is from genome assembly GCF_014885135.2 of Alexandromys fortis. NCBI lineage: Eukaryota > Metazoa > Chordata > Mammalia > Rodentia > Cricetidae > Alexandromys > Alexandromys fortis. Next base: position 2,896,017 of record NW_026068027.1, read on the forward strand.
AGCTAGGCCCACTCCACGCAGGGCACTGGCTTCCCACGCCTCGTCTAACGAGCATGCGCACTCAATATTTGCCTCCTGGACGCAGTTCAGCAGAGCAAACCAGTGTCTAACCATTGCTCTAGGTCAGAGGAAGGATAATAAATGCACAGGAAGAATAAATAACCATAAATAAATAACAGTAACTACAAAGGAAGAAAGGGCTCATAGCCGCTCTGTGTCTAAGGAGAGTTGCTGCCGAGTAAGGCACGGCTGCATGTTCAGAGGTTTTGTGGGCGAAGTATTTCTGATCGATCAGGTGGAGATCACAAGGTAGGCGGTGGTAAGGTCATTTAAGGTTCTGTAATAGCTGAGCTGTCTGAAACGGTAAACTCATTCTAGGTGAGCATCAACTTGCAGAAAACACGATCACTTCCAGCAGTTGAAGAGGGAGCAAGCAGGGGCAGTTGTAAGGGAATTTTAGTGATACAGAGCTTATTTCTGAAAGTCTGGAAGAATCAGTCATGACAATGGCTGATGAAACTCTGGTGCACGTGTACACAATGAAAGTTCATTCTGCTGCAAAAAACGAAATCACAAAATTTGCAGGCAAGTGGGTGAAACTCAAGAAATGATAATGGTCAGTTTGTGGGGGCCAGCCATGATAAGCTAAGTATGGGCAGGTCACCCAAAGGAAGTTCTTTATTTCCAACCATTATCACCAGCCAGAGTAGAACTCGGCCCTCGATAAATTTAATAAGAAGTCTGAGATTCAGTAGTTTACCCTGAGGCAATGCCTGGCTGTAAGAAGAACCACAAGCTGTTACTGGACTCCAACCCAAGAACAGACCATCCAAAGGAAACGCCTAGCATTCCAACCACTGTAGATAGGACCACCTGCCAGCACACTCTCACCAGGACACCCCTAGACAAATGTCAGCCAATCAGGGGTTCTAAACCTCAGAAACCCCTCACCCCCCACCTTTACTACTTTAAAAACCCAATTCTAACTGAGCTTGGGGCTCTTTGGTTATTCCAATACATTGGACATGCAGAGAGACCTAGTTTGCAAACTTGATTAAAACAAAGGATCTTTGTTTTTACATATGGGACTCGGTCTCCTTGTTGGCTTTTGTGGGACTTCACGGATTTGGGCATAACAAGTTCAGAAAGATGATTGCTGTGTGTTCTTACTTGTGGCGCCTCACTCCAAACAGAGCTACGTATTTAATCTAGAGACTTGTGCAAGCAAGGAAGCTAGAAGAGGACCACTGGGGAGGGAAATCCCTCAAGGTAGGGGACAAAGCAGACATAGGTGATGCCAAAGCACAGGTGCACTTTTGGGGACAAAATATTTAAACAGGAATGCGTGTGTAGGATGGGAGAGATGATAGGGGGGGTGGAAGGGTTAACCCAAAGAAGAATCCATGAAAACACCACATGGAAACTCTTTTCTAAGTCAATTAAGAAGCATAAGTTGAAAGGAGTCAGAAGAACAGTGCACTGCAAGTCTAGATAATGCTGCTCCTGACGGCCCTGGGTCACCACACAAATGTTGTAGGGTTAAGCCAGCCCCTCCTTGGGGGGCGGGCTTGCCTCGATCGAAGGTTTACTTATAAATGGGGCACGCGGGCTCCCGCGCGCCCCTTCCTGCTTCCTGTCCTCCGCGGGAACGGGAATGGTGGTTCTGTGAGTCTAATTTCCCCATTAAAGCTGTGTAGATATTTTTCACAATCTGTCTGCATTAATTTATGCCCTTACAAAATGTCCCAGTGGTAGGCATGAGATATCTCCTTAGGAGTTGCTGGCCAGGGAGACCCTAGAGACCCCCAAAGCAGTAGAGGGTCTTGCACTCTTCTTGATTGCCCACAATAACTAGTTGGTGATATTCTGTTGTGGAAGACACCGCTCACCGTGGTTGAAGGGTGCAGAGAAACCAATTAGGGAAGAAAGACCCCTTAAAGTTCCTCAAAGACCCCAGCCCTGGGGAGACAGGCTTTTCCAATCCCCCTCTGCAGAGGGTCTTCCCGCCCATGCTCCTGCTGTGTGTGTGTTTCCTCACCTCTAATAAAAGCCTTTCTTTGCTGGCAGAGTCGACGTGCTGTACTCAAGATTTTCCCTGCCTTTTAATTCTTTAACTGGCAGAGAAAATGAACCCTACTGTGTACAGTAGTAGCAAGATCATTCTATAACTGGCACACAAAACCTATTGGAATTCAAGATAAGTCATTTTGACTAAGGAATTCAGCGAGATCAACATGATAAAAAGTATTGGGGTACATAAAAATAGATCTTAATTGCATGAAAATGAAGGAAATGAATTATAAATTCTATCAGCACCATTTATTAATGAAAACTGTGATTTGGGGAATAAGTCAATTAGGAAATTCAGTAGGCTTAAGAAGAACATTGCAAACCATTAGGAAATACATAGAAACATTTGTTATTAAATGATTAAAGGTGTTATTAAACACTCTTTTCAAATCAATATATACATTATTAATATTTCAATGACATTTCCAAGTCTAATTGTAGAACTGCAACCTGATAGTAAAATTTACAGAACACATTGGGGAGCAGTTGATGAAATTCTGAAGAAAGAATTAATCTGAGGACATAAATTTAACCTAAATAAAAATGAAGGTACAGTAATGTTCATGAAGCCAGGAAGTGAAAGACGGGAGGGAGAGGCAGCTGGTAAATGCTAGCTGCTCAAGCAGAAGAACCTGGGTTCCATCTATGGAATCCACATAAAAAGCAGGAACGGGTGCCTGCTGTCATCATAGCTGGGGAGCAGAGACAGCCAGCTTTCACAGGGTCCCTGGCCAGGCCACCTTGCCTGATCATCAAGCCCCAGGTGAGCCAGAGACCAAGTCAAAACCCACGGTGTTCAGCACTCAAGAAACGAAAGCTAAGATTGCCTTCTGGCTAGCACATACATGTGTACACACATGCACACACACACAATGAAAATGTATTATGCACAGACCCACAAAATACTAGGAAGTGAGTCAACAGTCTATGCTGGGAATTTTATAGTGTCACAAGCCTACAGAGCTAGGTAGAGCGATTAAGAGAGTGTCCATACATATGTGTATATAATGAAGGATGGAGTTAGACTTACCTTGTCCTGTACTCTTAAAGAAAACTGACCTCTCCCAGTAGCTATCAGTTAGCACCAGCGCCTCAGCTAGAGGTGGGATTTCACGAACATCTCTCCTCTCTATGCCAAGGTTTGGTCTGGCTTGATCTTGCACGTGCTTATGCATGCTAACACAATTGTAAGTTCATATTTGTGGCCGCCATGCCGAGTCCAGTGGACTGTTCCCTTGTATTCATTCACTACCTCTGACTCTTATGCTCTTTCCTTCCTCTCTGACACAGTAATCTATGGTCCTTGAGAAGAGAGGATGTTATTCATATGTTTAATTTGGGCCTTCACATTCCACAGTCAAGCTGCTGCTGATTGGAGCCATCATCCCTACCGTCTAACTTTCATGGAGCTGGAAGGTGCTATGCACACCACAGGGGGTGGGGATAGGGGTACAAGGGGGTGAGGAATCATCAGTCTTACCCAGCTGTGAACCCTATAAACTATGAGAACCACTGGCCTGGCAAGACATGCCCACTGGGTGCAATAGTAACACAAATGTCATGGAAGTAACCAACCACTCTCTGACTAGATTTAAGTCCCATTATGCAAGACGAAACCCACATTTGACAACACTGTCAGGCCAAGAACCTATGGCTAGATGTGTCATAGACCCTAAAGGAGAATCCATTATTATTATGTTGCTAAAGGGCATGGTAACAAACCAACTGTTACCGATTGATCTTTATACTTAGGAAGCATCTCTCAGTCCTTGTCAGAGAAGATTCTATTTGTAGCAGAGAGTGGTTAGCACAGACACCCACAACTTGCCGAAGTACAGAGCATGAGAGACTGGTAAATGCTGTTTTATACTTAAGAGAGTCCATTTAGGGAAGGACCTAAGTGTTAAATATAAAGTTGCATATAGAAATAACCATTAGACTAGAAATGAATTCTCCAAGGATGGTATGACGTGACAGAAACTACAAAAATATGATGAAAACACGATTAAGCCGAAAGGTTCTGTACAGTAAAAGTCTCCATGAAGTATAAAGAAAGCCCGGAGGCTCTTAACCAGTAACAGACTGCAACATATAAGGAAAACATAGCAGAGCCAACAGTAACTGAGGAACAGATATAAATAGGCAAATGAGCAGAATAGAAAGCAAGATTAACTCATACCTTTGCAAGGGGCTAGAAATGAGAATATTTCAGTAACATTGTGTCTTCATGAACCCACCAATAGCCACATGTAAAAGACTCACCAACTCACTCAGAGGGTGCAGATTTATATCCATAGAGACAACCCGGAATTTGACTGGACAAAAAGAGAGAGAGAGGATTTCCTAGTGAGTTCCAGACCCAGGCCTTCTCTGTGCCATGTTGAGAAGGGCTTCTTACTTTTGTTGCCCATAATGGAGCTTCGCACCTGTCTGTCCTGGTTTGTACACGGGTTTGTCTGTCTGGACAAAGACGGCATTTTCTTTGTTCCACACCAACATCATATTCTTCTTGCTGAATTCGTGTCTTGGTCCTTTAATGTGGACAGACAGGTACCCCCTCTCATAGGAAGACGAGACTCTGGGGAGCTGAGAACGAGAGGAACGCAAGACCCTTCACCATCTGACCCTTTGGAGGGCTGAGAGTCCCTCCGCTCCTTCCACACCACGAGAAGGAAGGGAGGCCCGTCAGTTTTTGTTTAAGCATTTTGAGGAGGAAGGTACATCAGGAAAGAAGTAAGAAAAGAAAGCACAATGTTTCATATGAGTTGATGGAAGCAACAAAGACACAATCATTTACATGGAGTACGTGCTATCTTGACTGAGAATTAGATCTAACTCTGAAACCAAGGTAGAGTGAAAACTAATGTATTAATGGCAGTAGGAACTGTGTCTTGATGATAGGTCCAGATAAGAAACCCAGCACTTTCCCAGGATATCAGTTACACAAAGGAGATGTAGTCCTGACTAGTTGGACTGCTATCTGAAGCTTATAATGGAAGTACTATGAAGTGGCAAACCCCTTTGTGCTCTGGGTGGTGGGATTTCTGAGAGACTTCAGTGGAAAGGGAGTGTATGCACAAGTATTGGCTCTTCCCATTTTGGGGTGGGATAATCTGTGCTATTTGTTTATTGGGTAAATATTCTGAGTTTCTATTGTTTTGAAGAAGTAGATGTGTTTCTAGATTAATCTTTCTCAGAATGATGTGAGTACATTAGATATCTGCACACATATGTACATAAATACAGAAAACAAGTTGGGACCGGTCCCCATACTCACAGTGAAGGAGACACAGTGGAACAAGTCCTTGTCAACCACAAGCTCCTTGAACAGACTTCTGCTTCCTGAGCGAAACTGCAAAGAGGCTCTGACAGTCACTGTCTCATTCAGGTCGTATAGATGGAAGCAGATTTTCTCAGGGGTCTCAGTGTAGAGCCGGGTAGGGACCAGTGCCATATACTTCCTGGAAAGGAAAGAGTTCGGGTCAGCTGAGGACAGGTATCATTGTCTACGACTGGAGTTTCATTACACTAATTATCACCATCTATGTTTCTACAGCTGAGATGGCAGGTGACACCTGACACAGTAGAGAGGTCAGACAAGCATCAGTTTTTGTAATAACCCGGCTTCAACAGTGATATCCATCAAGACAGGGTCAAATGGCATGTACACCCTCACTTAAACAGCTAGCATTCAAGTTCTAGGAGTTTTTTAAAATCTTTTAAAATGAAAACACGGAAAGAATAATTATTATTTTCATAAAAATTTATGAAGATTGTTCTTAATTACCATATTTAATTATTAAAAAATAGTTCAGTGCCCTGTTTTTATTTCCAGGTACTCTTAAACCTAAGATTTATAATGTGACTGTGCAGTCCAGAGTTGCACAATTCATACATGTTACACTTGAGCAAGTGCCAAAGGCTATCTGTAGAAATCATCCTCTACCTTCTTCTTGCATCTGAGTTTTTTGTACCCAAACTTGCCCCAAATCTAGCCTGTCATTACTATATCATATAATGCAAAAAAAATTTAACAGGTTTCTTTGATTTTTACCACTTTAAATATACTTTTTTGATCAAAGATAATAAGAAAAGCCACTCAACAATATAATCCTGATTACTTGGCTATTTGGGCCCCAAGTAACAAGTTCTACTGGTAGTTTAAAAATTAGTTTAAAAAGTTACATATAACAAAACAGGTATCAAGCAAGAATTACCGTTATAACATTTATATCTACTTTATCTTTTATCATAACTAAGGAAAAATATCTATCTATTCTTCAACTCCACCAAAGACCCCTGAAGGATATAATATTACCTAAGTTAACAGGAAGTGCATTGTAAGCAACTTCCAAAACTCTAGAATTGACAGAGACAGCTTGTTGCCTGGACAGTCACCCAAAGTTTTTCTGTAACATTGGGGCATCCATCTTCAGCCTACAGGCCCATAGTATCCAGTAGACTTTCCTATGAAGATCTTGGCAACCCAAAGATCTTTTCTGCATTGTAGTGGCAAAGTCCATCAGTTGCTTTCTTCTGTGTCCTGCAGAATGTCTGGCAGATTGTTTTATGAAGCAGGAACCTCAAAGGATAGTCTCACCTTTGGGAAGTCCAGCAGTCATTTTTCTGTGGGTCTTTCCTATCCAGTTCATACAGTATAATATCAAGCAGTCTAGGCAAGAGTAGTTATTTTTTTCCCCAAATGGCCAACAAACTCCATCAGGAGCCTCTTTGATGACAATCATCCTCTTTAAATAGATTTATGCTGCCAGGAGCAGATGTGTCTCATTGTCATGAAAAGTCTTAAGTTAATAATTTAAACATTTTTAAATGCCATATTCTGTAGGTCTTTAAAAGGTTTGAAGATTATCTATCTAACTGAAATATATCTCTATATGTCTAGAAAGCCTAACTAACAAGTTTTACTATTACAGATGACTATCTATTAACCTGTATTTCTTAATTATACATTATATTTTTAAATGAGCTGCACAAACATAGTACCTTAACCAAGAGTAATATATATGCATATATATGTATATATAATTGATCTTAAATTTGTACCAATAAGCCAAGATCCATACCAATGTAAAGTATTGATCTCTATAGTATATCCCCCTTTAAATGTAAAGAAACATTTATAAACAATATTTGGAAATTTGGGAATAGCTTTCTCCAAACTGCTTCCTGCTTTTTATTGGGAAAGTAATTTTTGGGGGATGTTCATGGCAACCTTTTGGGGAATCTTGATCCATCAAACCACATTAGTTTGGAAGGAATCCATAGGTTCTCATCTTCTGTGGAAACAAAAGAAGAACCTCTTTTCCAAAGCAACAAATTCTTAGACCCAAATTTTGAAGTCAAGATATCTTTAAAATATATATGTTATTTTAGCTTAGCATCCCATACAATGAAATGTTTCTCTGACCTTACCTCATTTACAGTAAAAAAAAATTCAAAGAAAACATAATAATATACATAATCCAGACTCTCTGTGTATATTCCATCTTTAAGTGACTTATTTTTTCTTTACTCCTTTAATCAATGACTGTCTGTACTCTGTCTCTTTAAAAACTTTATTAAAACAACCATTTACTTCCTTTTATAACTATCTATATTCTTTTTCTTCTCTCTACCAAGCCTATGTACATTTATCCAACACTGTGACCCATTTAGAGGTCTTTTTTTTTTCCTTCTGAATCTGTAATCATTTTCTGACCAGGACCATTTCTTAAAATACAAAGTAGATTGGCTAGGACTAAGGCTGCTTTGCCTTTTGGCTCCACCCATTCCAACACAGTGGCAGTCCGTTCACTGCTTCTGAGAATGCTGGGTGGGAGCCATGCTCACAACCTCAACTCTGGTAACCAATTGGTCCATATTGCCACCAAGTAATTTGCAGCATGCTGGCCACAAGTCCCATTCAAGTGCTTGGCCTCCTGAAAGAGCCAGAGTTGATGCTGGCAAGAAGCCACCATTTTAAAACCATGCAGATTTTTTCTTTTTCTTTTTCTTTTCTTTTCTTTTTTTCTTTTTGCTGTTGCTGCTGAATCATGCCTCTTAAAGAAATTATTCCTCTGCTTTCTTCTAGCAAGCAGAGCCCACCTGAGAAAATGATGCTACCAAAAAAGCCATGCTTAACTCTGTTCTTTTGTGTCTAGGACTCCTTTCCAAACTTTCTCAGGTTTTATGTGGATTTAGTCAGCCCCACATTGGTGTGCCAATTGTTGGGGAAGGCTGCTTGCTTGTTCCTGGCTGCCCAGACTCCCAAAATAATCATCCAGAAACTATATTACTTGTAATACTCTTTGGCCAATAGCTTAAGCATATTGCTAGCTAGCTCTTATATCTTAAATTAACCATTAAGAGGACCTTGGTGGTACTCACGGTTGTCCATAGAGTGAGGAAGCAGAAGTCAGGAAGGCAAGAAGAACTGAAATAAGACATTGCAGAGCCTGCCTGCCCTTCCACATGGTGTAGGAAGAAAGGACAAGAGGATGGTACCTATGGCATTCTCTTCCCTAATACCATTGTGGAGATTCCTTGAAACACAGTGGTCTATTTATGAGTGCCCTGTACAAATATGAAGCTCCACCCTAGGTGGCCAAACAGAGAAGTGGAATTTTGCAAGAGTTTTCTGTTAGTGTCACTGTATTCAGTGGTGGCCTCGAAACAACTCAAATAAATTACAACAGTCTTAGGAAAAGTGCCAGAGCAGCTGTGGATGGTGTTGGAAAAGAGTCAAGGTCATAGAATCTACCAGGTTTGAATTAGAGCAGATGTTCTCAGTGTTAATACTACTGAGCAATAAATCTTTGCAGTTTGTGGTGGTGCCATAATTGTGTAACATTTACTACCTCACTGCTTCTAGTTACCTGGAACCTTAGCAGTATACTCCCTGGGACAGGACATCTCAGTTCCCCTCTTTCCTTGTTTGAGAGTCACTCGAGTAGTCCAGGTTGGAGATTTTCAGTTCTCCTTTCTCTGGTCATTTAAGTATCTAATTTTATTGGTCTTATGTGTAAAAGGGGGACTGTGGATACTGGGAAATTCCCGAAACTCACCTACTACAAGTTACTGTGCCTAACACTTTTTAGTTAGAAGTTCACAGACCTCATCTAGAGGTACACTTGAGAAGTATTATCTCTACGGTCTAACAGGAAGCCCAATATAATCTGTGCAACTGAAGGCAATTGCTTTAAAGGTTAAGGTGATTATTATTTGGGGTGCACCTCATTTCCTTTGGAAGGACACTAAGGTATGAGCTGGAAAGCACATTAGCATTTCTATTCTAGATAATGGAACTGTTTATTTTTTTACAAAGAACTTATGATATTGGCTTGAGGGACAATTATAGCATAAGCTAAATCAACTATAATCTTAAGACATTAAGTAAAAAGAAAGAACATGCTAAAAGGGGATGTAGGGAAAACATGTAAAGGTTGAAAAAGAAATTAAACTGATTGAAAGAAAAATTAAATTCATTGATTGATTTCTGAACCCCAATTAATCATCAATAGAAAGCTTCATCAACTCCTGAGCTGGTCCTTTTTCTCCAAATTCCACAGAAACAATAATTGCACTTTTTCATCTCCTCTCCCTGATCTTTATTTTGAGCATGACAATGAATGGCTTTAAATTCCCATAAGATGATGCTCGAAGTGATGGATATACAAACACAAACAGGTGCTAACAGTGTGGGATAATATTTGGTGGCAGGGCAGGTCTAAGATGGCATAACTCAGACTCAGAACTCACAGGTGACTTCTTGTTAGAGAACAGACATGCTATAATGATTTACTTGAAGTTTTCCAGACAGAGGAAAAAGAAGGGTACAGATCTGAGTCTTTTTTTTAAACATTTATTTATTTATTATGTATACAATACTCTGTGTGCATGCCTGGAGGCCAGAAGAGGGCGCCAGACCTCTTTACAGATGGTTGTGAGCCACCATGTGGTTGCTGGGAATTGAACTCAGGACCTTTGGAAGAGTAGGCAATGCTCTTAACCTCTGAGCCATCTCTCCAGTTCCCCAGATCTGAGTCTTAAAAAAGCATATGAGAAGGCTTAGAGACCAGGAAAGCATTGGCATGTCTGAAATGGAAATGTTTCATTGGAATAATGATACTTCAATAAAGCTAAACTTAGATGTATGAGGGCCTATGGGAAGGAGTATAACCAAAAGTGAATTTAAATAATCAAAGAACATAAAAGGTTTTCTGTTTAGCATGATAGCTTCTGCAGTGCCTTGAGGGGATGACTAAAAGTCTCTAGACCCCACTGGATGACTAGTGTAGTTATCTAGATAAACCGTGATGGTGTTCCAAGCTGAGAAGCTAGGAGTCAGGCAGTCTCACTGGCAGGTAGACAGGGAGATGGGTTATGACCGGGTAATAAAGGTTGCAAACCTCCAAGATGACTGGCATTTTTCTTGCTGCGGTAGTTGAATAAGAATGACCCCTATAGGCTTATCTATTTGGGCTATTAGTCCCCAGGGAATTGACTATTTAAAAGAATTAGAAAGTACGGCCTTGTTGGAGAATATGTGCCACTGGGGTGGGTTTGAGGTTTTGAAAGTCCATGCCACCAGAATCAACCACCCCTCTCTCTGCCTATGGATCAGGATATAACTCTCAACTATTCCTCCAACACCATGCCTCATGCATGTGGTCATGTTACCTGCTCTGATGATAACGGATAATAACCTCTGAAACCGTAAGCGAGAAACTGATACCAGTGCTTGGGATTTTTCTTGATGGGTCTGGCCACTTTGAGTTGGCGTAATGTGAACTTTGGCACTTTGAACTAGAGAAGTGGCTGAACACTTTAAGTGGCACTTACTGGGGTATCCTAGTAGGAACATGGACAGTGGTGCTGGGAGCAATGTAAATTATGGCAGCCTAGCTCAAGAAGCTTCAGAGTGGGAGACTATTAGTGAATGGCCTAGAGACCATTCTTGTGATATTTTGGAAAGGAGTAAGTCTGCTTTATTTGCCCCATCTTAAAAATCTGCCTGAGGCTAAATTGAAGATTTTTTAATTAATGGTATTGGCAGAGGATATTTCAAGGCAGCCTAGTATTGATTCTGTCATGTGGTTATTAGTAATCACTCTTATGCAGACCTATCATGAAAAAGAGACAGCTGGACAAAGAGAAACACAAAATGTCCACTTTGAGGAGAAAAGAAGCACCAGGAAATGTAATGGAGCAAAGTCCAGAGCTCAAGGAGATAAAAAAAATTAAAAGAAAACCTGATTAAACACGATTAGTAAAAACCCAGAAACAGAAATTGGGGTTCAGCCTGAAGATCTGAAAAGCAAAACAGCCAACTATTGGCTTTTACCTCTACCTCAGTCCGAAATGGCAATCTTGTCTCCAGGAATCTCAGAATGAGACTGTCTGAGAGCTGTCTCCTCCCGTTTTATAATCCTTTCTAGTGCTGGGATTAAAGGTCTGCACCACTACCACCTGGGTTCTATGGCAAGTTAGTGTGGTCCCTGGGATTAAAGGTGTGTGTCATTGCTGCCTGGACTGTAAGGCTTGCCACTGATGCCAGATGGTGTAAGAGAACTAGTGACTTCAGGGCCATACTCTGCCCAGTTAAGCTTCCAACTTGTGAAACCGTATTAAAAGAAAACAAAAAGTAAAAACAAACAAACAAACAAAAACCTTAAGCAGTGAAAGAAGCAATCAGCAACAGAAAGCTGATGCAGACATAACTGAGGGAAGTGGCCCATGTTTTAGCCCCATCAACCAGCAGAATTTGGCAGCATCAGTTATGAAGTTTGATCTTTAGAGTCAAGAATACAAGAAAGGTGTTGTGGAATCTTCCTCCATGGTTAAGGAGAGCCATTAAGGCTAAGCACGTGCATGGAGGCCCAGAGAGACCATGTGTGAAGCTGTGAAGGTGAAGCCTGGGTTGCCTTGGAGATACCTGTGAGAGATTTCAAATACACTGGGAAAAGACCACAGACTTGCTTTAAATTATCATTAAATAAATTTATTGAATACTGCTAGCAGGCCGACAGCCTCAAACCCAAATTGAAGGCGTGTTATGCTGATCTGGCTAGAGGAAGAGTTTTTAAAAGTGGACACCACAACTATCTCAATTGTGTGAAGTGGAATGAAAAACGTCTTTTACTCCCCTCAACTTTAAAAAAACTATTTCTATCCTCCTGTAAAGGAGCTGTCTCACTCTATGGGACACATCCAAAAGTGGGGTTTCAAAAGCCAGAGTAATCAACTCATTATCTCATAATAGTTTTACAAGGTTGGGGAGGGAGCAAAAAGTCAGAGTTGCCAGAAGCTCATCACTTAGAAATTTGGAATGGGTACCTAGCACAAAACAAAGTTTTCCTTTTTTAGAAATTTAGAATGCGTTCCTAGTGCAAAAGGAGTTTTCCTTGGCCATCACAAACAAGGATGCGGGAGATGTCAGAGCCATGGGATACCCAGCATGGAGAGTTGCATACCTGGTGTAGAACCAGCCCAAGAGAGAGAAGTGTGTTATAGTCAAGAAAGTTGGCAGGGGTTAGAGACCTGAAGAACACCTTGACATCGGACACAGAGGCACAGTTTGTACATCATCTTATGGGTTTTGGTTTTGCTTTGGTTGAGTATTTCGATCCCTTTTGGAATAGTAATGTACATATTCTGTGCCACTGAATGTTGGAAGTAGGTGATCTGCTTTTTGATTTTGATTTTGTGAAGATAACAGTCAAGATATTGCTTGAATATCAGAAGAGACTTTGGACTTTTAAATGGTGTTGAGACTGTGATAGGTTATGGGGACTCTTGAAATTGCACTGACTGCATCTTTTGCATTATGACATGGCTACAATTCTATAGAACTGAATGTGGTGTTTTAACAAGCATGGCCCCTAAAGTCCCATATACTGAACAATTAGTCTCCAGGTGTAGCGATAGGAGCGGCGGGGCTGCGTCCCCGGCACCCGGCCGCCCACATGGCTAGCTTATGCCCTGAAATAATTACATGGAAACTGTATTCTTTTAAACACTGCCTGGCCTGTTATCTGTAGCCTCTTACTGGCTAGCTTTTACATATTAATCTAACCCATTTCTAATAATCTGTGTAGCCCACGAGGTGGCTTACCAGAGAAGATCTTAACCTGCGTCTGTCTGGAGTGGGAGAATCATGGCGACTCCTCGACTAAGCTTCTTTCTCCCAGCATTCTCTTCTGTTTACTCCACCCACCTATGTTCTAACCAATAAAATGGGCCAAGGCAGTTTCTTTATTATAATTAACCAATGTCCTTCCTCCATCATTTCCCCTTTTTCTGTTTAAACAAAAAAAAAAGAAGGCTTTAACTTAACATAGCAAAATTACAAAAATACACCTTGGGGTGCTTACACACATTATTAGAAATGGGCTAGTCCAGGTGCAAGAGTTAGCCGAGAAGATGCTAGATAGAAATGGGCCAAGCAGTGTTTAAATGAATACAGTTTGTGTGTTGTTATTTCAGGGCATAAGCTAGCCCCACCGCTCTTATTACTACATCCAGGCACTATTTGAAAGAATAAAAAGGATTAGGAGGTTTGGCCTTGTTGGAGGAAGTGTGCCACTGGAGTGGGATTTGAGGTTTCAAAATCCCATGCCAGGCCCAGATGCCTCCCTATCTCTGTGCCTGGGTCTCTCTGCATATCTGTTTCTCTCTCTGCTTACATGTCAGAATGTAGCAATCACCTACTGCTCCACCACTTGCCTGCATGCTGCCATGCTTCCTACCATGATGACAAGGCTAGCAAAAGCGGCATAAGTGGGCTCATTTTGGCTCACATGGAGGGCACAGTTTGTAAAGTTAGAATCCAACCCCAAGTGCTGCAATTGACCTTCTCTTCTCATAGATATCACCAGGCTGTCTATGAATCTCTAGCCAATAGATATCCAAGAGCCATGGTTTTTACCGGGGATGCGAGGTTTATATCAAAGATGTTGCTGGCCACACCTCCTTCTCCCCACCCTGGTGTGGGAGAATTGTCTGTATTCTGTCAATCATATTTTAAATAAATGCTGATTGGCCAGGCAGGAAGTATAGGCAGGAAAACCAGACAGGAAATAGAAATGATGTAATGAGAACAGGAGAATTCTGGGAAGGAGGAAGTTGATTCCTCCCACTCTCGCCCAGATCACCGAAGCAGCAGGATGTGATCTGCCTCACTGAAAAAGGTACTGAGCCACATGGCTAACATAGATCAGAAAAATGGGTTAATCAAGATGTGAGAATTAGCTAGTGAGAGGCTAGAGCTAATGGGTCAATCAGCTTATACTTTATGGAGACCTATGTATGATTTTCTTTGGGGCTAAACAGTTGTGGGGTACCGGGGTGGAGGGGACAAAAACAACAACAAACAGGACCCCTTGCTCATGTTACACCACCCCTTCCCTGAATCCTGTCTTGGAATCAAAGATAAGAAGGGAGCCAGGCTCTGCTATGGAGACCCTGATTCGATTCCTCCCTTCAGAACTCTTACCATGCTGTGTGTCTCTGGTGTTGGCGTTAACTCTCCTCAGAGCCTCTGCTGTGCTGTTTGTTGTCTGTCTGTCTGTCCATGGCATCAAGAGCTCTTTTTACTAAACTTCTAACTGCCCCACAATTATTCTAGTGAACTCCTTGAGTCTGCGTCTGAGAGTTTTCACAGTTTTTCATGGAAGGAGAAGCCTAGAGGCAGGAGTGAGAGGAGACACCACAATGTGTGTGTAGCCAGAGGAGGCAGACAGCAAAGAATGTTCATGCTCAGCTGGTTTTCTATTCAGTCCAGGAATCCAGTCCATGCATTGGTACCACGGCACAAAAGCATGAGACTTCCCACCACAGTGAAGCCAAATTAAAAACTTCTCCATGGTGAGTCCAGATCCTGAAGGCAGACACTATAGAGGTATTGATCTCTGACTTTCTTCTCTTCTGTGATGTCGAAACAACCAATACCCTCTTTTAGGGACATGCTGCAGTTCACGGAACCTAGTTTGTATCATCAAGATTCGTCGTGTTTGGTATTTTGACTAGAGACAAGTTCTTTTTGGAGCTCTAAGGTCCATAACTGTTTATGTTTCTAGGCTTTGAGAGTCCCCAGTATGCAATGAGTGCCATCTTTGTTTCTCTTACAAGATAAAGGATCCTGGAATTTGTCACTGACCTGCCAATCACATAATGCAAGTTCTATCGATTAAAAAAAAATCCAGACAAGAGCAACATAAGGGAAAAGTGACTTCGTTTGGCTCTCAGTTGCAGGGTGGGGAAGTCAAGCAAGCAGGAGCTAGAAGTGGCTGGGCACAGACACCCACAATCAGGAAGCAGGTTGAATGCATGCATGTCTGCTCAGCATGAAGAAGCAATGTGTGCTGTATATGCATCCGTGGACACACATGAGATAAAATGGAAAGGGATGTGTTACGTTAGCACACTTGTTACAGGTATTAATCTCTATACCCATGGGATTAAACGAAGCAGCAAAGACGTTCAGGAGTGACTGTCACCAAGAGGCACTGACTGAACCATGGCCACAGACAAAAATGCAAGGAGGATGCAGGAAGCCAGGGCAGCCTCAGATTTTAATTTATAGATGTTCTACCTGGTGGAGTCAGGCCCACCCCACTCAGACCATCTCTTTTTGGGCCGTTCTGTAGGGAGATGATCCGGAAATTTACTTTGCAAATTCCTTTCACAGTGCCACCCAGGTTTGTGTTCAGTGTTGTGACTCCTGAGATGCTGAGCAGCCCACAAAGGGCACTACTTTCCTCTGCTTCCCATTTGGGAACAATCCTTGAAGCATGTCCTAGCAAGAAACAAACTAGGAAGGAAATTCTAGACTACGGTTCAGTGGAGCCATGGCGGCGTGCCAAGCACTATCTTACGTGAAGCATGCAGCTTTGATCAAATGTGGTTTTCTTCCCTTTTGGTTTTGCTTTTGACATTTATTTGTGGGATCACACCATGGCATAGAGATGGAGATGAGGGGACAGCTTGAAGGAGTCAGTTCTCTCCTTTCCTGTGGGTCCCGGATGTGGAATTTGCGTCATCAGCCTTCCTTGCTAGCACCATCTCACTGTTAGGTCCAATGTAGGGCCCCAACTCTCCAAATGACAGTCTGGGTTCAGGGCAGGCCGGACTCTGACCTGGCAAACACATGGATTGTTCGCGGATAAACAAAATCTAACATCGACTTTTCTTAGAAATGTGTGCACAGAGTATCCGTATGCCGAGAGGAGTCATCAGTTCCTTTAGCTCCACATACGAGAGCAGATGCTAAGTCTAGAGCCTGAAGCCGTGTCCACTACATATTAACTGGACACCATGGCTCCTCAGTATAACGGCACCTCAGCTCTTGATTTGCTAAGGTTCTCCTTGGGGTATCCAGGAAAAAAAGCAAACAATACAGCCTCCAAACAATCAAGGCAGTGAACACACCTTGGGATCCTCTCAAACAAGCCACAGCCTGTGTGCAGACAAGAGGGTTAAGAGATGGAGAGAGTGTCAACTTGCGGCTTCTCAGTTCCCAGGAATGCTCTTCTACAATTTACTCTCAAATATTCATACGAAAACATGGGCTTTATCTAGTTACATACTTGAGAATTATTTAAGCATGATAGACAGCCAATCAACATGGATGCATATAAAACAGGGCGGCAAGATGTTCATGCAAGATGAAGTAAATTAAGGAGACCAATGGCTAGTCACAAATGAATGACTCAATTAAACAGAGGGATGCAGGGGCATCACACAACCATTTGATTGCTTCCTTGAGCATAAAATGTATGTCTGGGACAGAGAGTAGCTTTCATGTTAAAATCCTGTAGCACACACATGATAGGGACCCAAACCATAGAGACACAAAACGACAGTTTGATTTTTACAGATGCTTTCAGAGTGGTGGTGTTGGTGTGTGCTTGGCTTCTCATCATGACTGCACGCAGAGCCATTTGCAAATTCACTGGAGACACAGGAAAGTTTGGACTGCATTTGCACTTCAGAATAGGGCACAGACTGGACCCAGACAGCCTAGCTTTAGGCATAGTGTCTCCACTCGCTAGTTGTGTCCTCTTAGATATTTTTTTTCTTAGATATTTTTTTAAATGTATTAGTAGACTAGTAACCAGAGTCTCCGGATACACAATGGGTTTCCCTGTCTGTATCTCCTTGACCCCTAGGAAAAGACCAAAGTCGAAAGCTCTTGCATTATTAGTTCTTTGTTTGCTTCAAAGTGTCCCTTTGCCCACAAGGAGGTTTCACCCCGTCAGAGTCAGCCTGTGTCCTGCCTATATTTCTCCATCTTGTATAAAAGATTTCTTTTAAAGGATTGTTTTGTTTGTTGCCCTATATGACTTCATTTTACCAGCAGGTTTGGACTTCTCCTTGAGAACAGAGGATGGACGTGTCCTGAGTGGAGACATAAACAAAACCATCTGTTGAGCACCATCCATGCTGACTGAGGAGTACTTATCCCTGGAAGTTGAAAGTCTGCCCCCCAACCCCATGAGGTTAGCAGGGTCACAAGAAGAGGATAAGGCCTATGTACTTTGAATGATAATGTTCAGTCCTCAGTTGGTGGCCCTGTTTGGAGAGGCTTGGGAGGTGTGGCCTTGTTGGAGTAAGTGTGTCACTGGAGCCAGGCTTCGAGAGTTTAAAGACTCAGGCCACATCCATCCCATTCCCATTCTGCTCTGCTTATGGTTCAAGTTGTGGACTCTCAGCCGCTGCTCCAACAGTCTCTGCTCCACTCTCATGGACTTTTATCCCTTTGGGGCTGAAAACACCAACTCTTTCTTCTAGAAAACATCTTGATACAGTACTTTAGGAGAGCAACAAAAAAGTAACTGATGGCGGTTGTCTCGACACACACAGTTTCTAGCAGCTGAATGAAGTCAAGAGAGTGACTAATAGCTATTTGACAAACAGAAAATGATGAACAAATACCTGAAAATTCTGATAAGCACAGTAAAATTACCATCAGCAAATAGGCAAGCTTAATTTAATGGGCATATATAAACTTCTGTGGTGGGCAGAGAAACCTTGACACAAGTGGACTGTGTACAAGAACTGACTTCATGTTGGTTTGCCGTGCAAATCTCTCTCTCCCCTCTCTCTCTTTCTCTCTCTCTGTTTTTCTGGACAGGGTTTCTCAGTAGCTATGGAGCCAGTCCTAGAACTCACTCTGTAAATCAGGCTGGCCTCAAACTCACAGAGATCTGCCTGCCTCTGCCTTCCAGTGCTGGGATTAAAGTCATGAGTCAACAGTGCCCAGCTTGCAGAGCAAATCATTAGTCTCAGAGATTCAATACCATATACAACATGTTTAAACTTTTTATTACATTTATATTTTTAGTGCATTTGTGTGCAGGCAACACACGCACGGGTATAAAAGGTAGAAGACAACTGTGGGATCATTTCTATGTTTCTATCATTAGGTTCTAAGATCAAACTAAGGTTTTCATCTTCAGCAGTAAGCACCTTTAACCATAGAAAAGTATGCCGGAGAAGCTTCATGCAGCTATGAGCCACAGGCTGTGGTCAGGGCACTAAGGGACCAACTCAGTCACATCTGGACTCTTAATTCAGACTGTGTCTCTCCAGAGTCCCAACCTTATTCAGGGACCCAGCATGTACTGCAGTGATGGAGGTGGGTCTTGTAATAATAAAGAAACTGCCTCGGCCCTCATAGGACAGAAAATTAGGTGGGTGGAGAAAACAGAAGAGAATTCTGGGAGAAAGAAGCTTATTGAGGGAGTCGCCATGATGCTCCCGCTCCAGACAGATGCAGGTTAAGATGCTCCCTGGTAAGCCAGCTCATGGGCTACACAGAATATTAGAAATGGGTTAGAATAATATGTAAGAGCTAGCCAATAAGAAGCTGGAACTAGCCGGGCCAGGCAGTGTTTGAAAGAATACAGTTTCCATGTAATTATTTCGGGCATAAGCTAGCCATGCGGGCGGCCGGGTGCCGGGGACGCAGCCCTGCCACCGCTCCTAAATCAACACTGCAGCTTTGTAGAATACACTCCCAAGGCTCTATATGTCCTTTCTTATTGTCAGCTTGATACAGGCAAGACTCACCTGGGAAGATGGAGTCCCAGTGAAGGAGTGCCATGATCAGATTGGCCATGTCTTGGGGGATGGTCTTGATTGATGCTTGATGTGGGTGGGGCCAAGGCCCCGTGTGTGGCCACAGAGCCTCTTCCAGATGCTGCTGGGAAGAAGAGCAGAGTCAATAAATTTGGAGGGACACTGAATTGACAACTGGGAGCCCTGGCTCCTGGGGTAGCATATGGTCCAGCCTGAATACCTCAGGCCACAGGACTGTTGGGTAGGTCCTGTCACACACTTAGTCACCCAGTCACCACAGGATTGTTGGGGGTAGGTTGTGTCATTTAATTTTGTTTTCTGACACAATGTCTGACTCTGTAGCCAAGCTAGCCTAGAGCTATGTATCTCAGACTGGTCTCCACTTCCAGTGAGGCCTCTAGATGGACCCTGTTTGGGTACCATCCAGAGGTCAGGAAAGGTGTCTGCTTCAGTCTGGCCTCCCCTTGCTCAACAAATCAGCCTTCTGGGGAATTTTTGTCAGGATGGGGCAGTATCACCTTGGGAGAGAGGAGACGGGACAGTCTTCCCCTCCCTTCATGGTTCACTCTGCTGTCTGACAGTACGCTTCCACCTCCTCCTTGGTGAAAATTGATAAAGTGACATGTGTCTTTTTGGTGGTTTGAAAGAAAATGGCCCCCAGAGTGGCACTACTAGAAGGTGTGGCTTTGTTGGAGTAGGTGTGGCCTTGGTGGAAGAAGTGTGTCATTGTGGGGGCAGGCTTTGAGGTCTCATATATGCTCAAGATACCATCGCCCAGTGTCTCAGTTCACTTCCTGCTGCCTGCTGATCAAGATGTGGGACTCTCAGCTCCAGCACCATTGTATGTAGTCATGTCCCACCATGATGAATAATGGACTGAACCGCTGTAAGCCACCATTAAATGTTTTCCTTTATAAGAGCTGCTGTGGTCATGGTGTCTCTTCACAGCAATAGAAACCCTAGCTAAGACAGTCTTAACAAATAATCCTGGGACTGGAGAGATGCGTGACTCTGTAAGAGCAACAGCCACAAGCATGAAGACCTGAGTTGGGATTCCAGCATCCTCATAAAATATACAGTGAGACCTGGTCTTGAGTACACACCATGTGCCTGTGAGTAGGAAGTGCTCAGTCAACATATAGAAACCAAGGAAGAGATGATGGAATTGGGACTGTCCATCTGGAGTCCAGGGTCTGATATGAGCTGTGCTTCTTGCGTCTGCACCACAGGCCCTGAACACAGACTCAGTCAATGATCACTTCCAAGGAAGCAAGCAGCTGCCTGCATTGCAAGAGGGAATTCAGGAAGTGTGCTGATGGACAATCTGATGGAGGGAACGGTTTAGGTGTCATTATATTAAAGCACCCAAGGTATGCCTTAGAAATAATCTAATGTTTAAGTTAAAAGAAGAAGGTTTGTGTGGGTTGTGGGTTCTCTAGAATAACTGAAGGAGGGGAAGAGAGGGTAAAAAATTTGAAGAATAGGTAAAAAGTGCAAAGAGAAAGTGACCAGAAAAGGCAACATGGAGCATGCTATTCACAGGGAGGAATTCCTGAACAAGGAGATAAAAACTCCCTAATAATTTACTCTCTGCTAAAACTGCATGAATAAGGATCTTACTTATAAATGAGCCTAATGCCTAGGTAGCTTGCATAGCTGAAGATAGAGACAGTGGAGATTAGAAAATTACTGATGAAATAAATATTCTATTGATGAGACTAAACAAGAGGTTGCAGAGGAGAAAAGGGCAGCTTAAAATGAAGACACACACGAGAGAGAGAGAGAGAGAGAGAGAGAGAGAGAGAGAGAGAGAGAGAATAACCATTAATACTAAGAAAACAATTGATCAAAACATGGTCGGGAGGACAGAGGTAGTTTAGCACTGAGATAATATCGTCATGACACAAAATCCCCTCAGCACAGATAACCCATCTGGATGTCTCACTGGAACTCTGGAACTGCAGGTCAGCCTGAGCAACATAGTCTGTGTGGAGGGGTGGTACGCAAGTGTACAAGTTTACCTGCATAGTGCAGCCACATCAGGCATGGCCATCTCCACTTCACCTGTCACCACCACTAAGAGGAAAGGCCCACCCCACCAAGCCTACTTTTCACAAAAAAATTGTTAATATTTCAACATTTATGTATCTGTTTGGGTATCTGAGTATATGTACACAAAGGCACCAAGTGCATGCAGAAACCCATGGATATCAGAAGAGGGCACTGGATATTCTGAAGCTGGCTTTACAAGTATGATTATGAGTCATAGTTCAGGTTTGAGACCCAAATGCAGGTCTTCTGCAAGAGCAGTAAGTGGTCTCACCACTAAGCTCTCACCAGAAACTGCATAAAGGGTCTTAGGAGAGAACATGCAACTAAAAGGCTCATCACATGATCCTGTGAGGGTGATGGGAGTGCACAAGTTGATATGGATGAGCCCTACTCATGCACATACGTAAAACATACATGTACTCTCATTCATACACACACACACCACACATATGCATATACAAATATAATCTGTCTCTCTCTCTTTTGCACACACACACGCACACACACACAGATGCATAAGCAAACAAACAAAGGGGTGTCAATGTAGGGCAGTGGTAAACCCATGTAGAGATGGGCATCTGTTCTTCTTAACTCTGCAGTTCAGAAGTTACTCAAGAGTTCAGTGACCTGGACTGGAGAGATGGCTCAGAGGTTAAGAGCATTGCCTGCTTTCCAAAGGTACTGAGTTCAATTCCCAGCAACCACATGGTGGCTTACAACCATCTGTAATGAGGTCCGGTGCCCTCTTCTGGCCTTCAGTGACCATGCAAGACAGAGACAGTCTGAGTGTGGGAATAAACAGAATACACATTAAGATATATTGCTCATTTTAGCGTTTCAAGCTATGTGTGAGGAAACAAAAACAGCAGTGGGAAAGAAAATACTTGAGGTAGTTTATTTTAACTTAAAAATATTGGTTATTTCTAAGGTATATAAATCAAGAAACATATTTCCTAAACATACAGAAAACAAACAAAAACTACCAGAAAAGATAGAATACTGTGTTGTGATGATGAAAATTATGTTTAAAAGTTTAAAATTACGGTGTTCAAGAGAACTATAAAACAAAAAGGCCTCTCATCTGTGAGCCCCACATGCCCAAGGACAGATGACTTCCAGGAATGTTGCAGGCTGTCCTTATAATTACCCAATTTTGTTTACATAAGATAACAAACCACATTTTCACTTCTGCAAACAAGTTTGTTTGCCCCTCAGCACGTGGGAAGGATGTGTGCTTTCCTGCGTGTGGGCGGCATGTATACCTGACTCCACGTAGGCAGGAAGTATGTCACTGTGGAATTTTGCTCCCGGTTGCATGAAGGCAGAAGCAAGCAGCCTTGTGAGTTTTGCCTATATAAACCTCTTACAAATGTAATTTGGAGCATCTTGAGAAAGCCCTAAGGTACAGTCCTGGCGCCATGAGTATCTAGCATAAGTATCTAAATAAAGCCTCTTATTTGTTAAAATTTGTTCATGATCAGACTGGTGAATCTCTAAGTGACCCTAGACTCGTAACAGTGGTGGTCAATTTCTGTGTCTAGTCTTGTGTGGATTTTGGGAACTGAGTATGACCGGAGCGTTAGAAACGCTGGACTCAGAGCTGCAGCTCAACTTTCAGTGTAGGATCACCACAAGACTACTGAGGGTCTGACAGGAGTTCAGGTTGAGGATGAACACTGCCATCTGGGTTGCATGGCCACTGAGGCTGCAATAGGAACCCTAACTAAGACAGAATCCCCCACTGGGACATGAAATTTGTATCAGTTTATGGAATCTTTGGACAGGGAAACAGCACTGTTGTGGTCTGGAGAAAGAAGGTTGTGAAGATCAAAGACAAAAGACAGTCTTTTATCCAGATCAGCCCAAGACTGGACAAAGCAGAAAGAGGAAGAGACTCCTAGGAAGAACTGACTTCTCTTCTCTACTGTCCCACTCTGCCTGAGCACCCCAAGACTACAACAGATTTCCTGGACAGCATCCAACTGGTACAACTTGGCATGAGCTGGAACACATCAGAAAGACATTTTTCTCTTCTTGGCTACCAATACCCAGCACCCTCAACTCTCCTCTTCAGGGGGAAGAATACTCCTGCTCCTACTTGTTCATGGCCTCTGGCCCCACCCAGGCTGCTCATGGTTTTCTTCTCAGATTCCTCCCTGGAATTTCCTGTGGGCAGTGTCTTAGCTAGGGTTTCTATTGCTGCTATGAATAGAACCACCAGCAAGTCTTATAAAGGAATATATTTAATTGGGCTGGCTTGCGGTTTCAGAGGTGAGAAGCACGGCAGCATGAAGGCAGACATGGTGCTGGAAAAGGTGTTAAGAGTTCTACATCTTGATCTGCAGGCAGCAGTGGGAGTCCGTGTCTATACACTTGTTTCCCTTAAATAAATAACCCTTGATTATTCCTAATTCTGAATTGGTGTGGGATGATTTTGTGATTTCCATCTTCAGGCGGTGGTCAATGGGTTCAGTGTTTATGAGAAAGTCTTGTCATCCAAAGTACTATACACAAAGAAGTTTGATTTCTGTGGCCATGGGAGATGGAGCTATGCTGTTCTTGCCCTCCAACAAGTGCCTCAGTGTGCATCATTATTAAACTGTTAGAATCAGTTTATTGTCTTATTAGTAATAGTGGAATCAAGACCAAGCTATCAGGAGATGAAGGGTGGAAGGGGGCTTCTTTCTCTCTCTGTTTCTCTGTTCTTATCCCCAGCTGAACTTGGTTCTTTCTCCTACACTCTGTTCATTCTGTTATGTAGTATGAGGTCCTGTTTGTCATGGTTTCTGTCCTGCCCAGTTCCCACAGCCGGTAAGCCCCAAAGAAATTATACAGAGAGTCTACATTAGTGATAAACTGATTGGCCCATTAGTGCAAGTTTCATATTAGGTCTTATAACTTATATTAACCCATTATTCTTATCTGTGTTAGCCACATGGCTCAGTACCTTTTTCAGGGAGGCAGGTCACATCCTGCTTCTTCGGTGGTCTGGGAAGGACTGGAGAAAGAGCTTCCTTTTTCCCAGAATACTCCTGTTCTTATTCCCTACCTCTATTTCCTGTCTGGTTTTCCCACCTATACTTCCTGCCTGGCTATCAGCCAATCAGCGTTTATTTAAAACATAATTGATAGATATAGAATTGTTCTCCTGCACCGTTACATGTTTTTTATTTTGTTTTTCCCTGAAGCACTGGGCCTGATCTGCCTCTCTGCCCTGCATAAAGACAAAACCGTCTAAGTTGCAGGAAGATCATGAAGTTGTTCTCTAGGAGATTCCCTGCAAAGCATTCACTTTGCCGCCTGGTGTGTAATTTGAGAACTGACAGATGAAGAAGTCCTGACTGTCCATAGGGCTACTTCTTGGTTTAGTCCCAGTCACTTGTGTGGACCGATCCACTACCACCTGCCTGTATTCCTCTTTGTTGGACTGGCCATCTGTCTACCTAGTCCTTCATCTGGGCCTTGTTTTATCCTCTTGCCTCTGCAGCTGGGCTCAAGTCATTAGCTCTGATCTCAGAGCCAGACTGCATCCTCGGCTTCTCTGCAGCTTGGCTTCTGTCTCTTCTGTTATCATTACAGAGTCTTCTTACATTCCTATTCTCCCACTCCTAAAACCTGGAGTGTTCTGAGGCCTCTTCTGCCTTTAAAGTGATTGTGGAAACTATGGAGAGTTAGCAAGCATGCAAGGAAGCATAAACAAGTAAATAAATAAATAAATAAATAAACAAGCAAATAAATAAATAAGATAGATTTAGTGTGTAATATGTGATTGGGTGCTAATACTACTAATTAAAATTGAATTAACAAAAGCTGTTCACCTCAACAGCGGTTAACAAAGAAAGTGGGAATGCGCCTGACACTTTCCTGCCTTTGAAACCTTGTGAATTTATTATTCAGTAAATCCTGACACCGTGAAAAGACACAAATGTTCCTTTGTGTTTGTGACACAGTGTGCTTAGGCCACACCATCTCTTGGAGTAGATGAAGGGGTGGGAAGATGAGCTTCAACACGGATTCATAGACAGCAGCTTTCTTTGTCAAGTTGTGCTACTGCGACAGAGCACTTGACACAGGGTGATTCTGAGGAACAAAAATTTAATTCCTATGTCCAGAGACCTAAAGGTCCAACATCTAGGTACCAGGGGGCTCAACCTCAGGTACCAAAATAGCACAATTATCACATCATCTGGAGAAAAGAATTAGTGTGTTCTTTGTGTTAGAAGAACAGAGAGAGAGAGAGAGAGAGAGAGAGAGAGAGAGAGAGAGAGAGATCATCTTTCTCACAGTAGCATCGATCTGTTCACAGAGGATCTAAACATCTCCATTAAATTTCCCCTATTATTTACTTATTATCTTTCTATTAAATTAGACTTTATTCCCTCCAGTCACAGTAATTCTGTATTTGCTGTATGTAATACCTTACCTATCTTACCAGCTTTATTTAATTTTTGGAATCCAGTAATAAAGTCTATAATATATTCTTATAAGAATTAGTTTCAGATCTTCATAGTTTGTATATATGAGCAAATATGTCTTTTTAAAGTACTAGCCATATATTCGGCAACCTTATCCAATTATTTAACTGTTCTACAAGCACTTCTGCTAAATTCCGGAGACTGTCATCATACACGAGTGTGCTGTCTGTGAACACTTTTCCTCTCCGTGCTGCATGCCCATTCTTTACTCCCACCTTCCTGCCTATGTCTTCTAATGAGAAATTGGGTATGAGTGGAGAAAAAGATGTTTGTCTGTTCTCAGTCTTTGGGAGAAAGAATAACAGGGACCCAGACCTTAGTAGACCCTGAGACCTTAGCATAACTGACTCCATGATGGATGTACCATTCAGGCTGTAAAACTCAGTATGTAGACAATACCACCTGCTGAAAATAAAAACACACACCTAATCCATCCAAGTCCACAGTTACGAGAAAAAATCTCTAAATGTACTAACCTTGCTTGTTGACTTCTATAGCTCCAGTTTTGGCTAACTGCTCTTGTCAGCTGAAGTATGTGAACTCAGGACATGGCTTTTGTGCTTAGAAGCTCACTCTGAGAAAGGATCCTGAACACCCTGTGTAGTTACTGACCAGCTAATAAAGATTTCTATTGGTTTAAACCCATGTCCAAGCAATCTTCTCTGGTGAATACTGCACATTTTTGGAGGTCCCATTGAGATTCCAGAGAATAGACCTCAAGAGACCAGAGGTCTTAGAGCCGCTTAGAGGAAGAGTGTGGTGGTCAGTGGACTCCAAGGATGTATACAACCTGAGATGTTTCAGGTCTCCAGAGCTCCCTTTGATCGATTGCTGTCTAATGCTTCAGAGGGGTCTGACATCTCCATCCCAAAAGGAAACAAATTAGAAAGTCACCTAGTCTGTCACCTCCAGAGGTGAGTTCAGTCAAGACCCCTTCTGTTTGGACATGTGGGAGAGGTCATCTGTGGCTGCTGATCTGGTATCCGGGATCCATGTGAGACATCACTGAAGGACTCTTTAACAGGCCCAAGCCTTGCCAACGTGGTGCCTGCAGGTTCTGTCCTCTCCCTCCCCCTCCTCCTTGCTAAACCATTAGATTACATTCCTAAAACTAGCCGCCAAGGTCTATTCCTGTATTTACCCAATTCTTTATGTCTAACTAAAACTCCAAGGTCCAACTATCAAAATGCCAAGGTGTAACAGTCAAAACTCATTATTTAGCTACTCTGACTCACATGTCCAATCAGGGCTTACCAACTCATCCTAACACAGACTTCCCCTTTTTCTCCTTAACAACCACTCCTACAGAAACACCTGCCGCTGGCTGTCTGCCTTTGCCTGATCCAGAGCTACCCTATGTCTCTGCCTCCCACCTCCACCGCAAGCCTTCCCTTACACTTTGTATTCCCACCTCGTGTCCATCCAAACCTCCACTGCCGCTCTTGAGACCCTGCAGCTCCTGGAGCTCCTCAAAGCTCACCACCACTGCCTTGGTCTCTGTTCCCTGCTGCCCTATTAAAACATAAATCCCCCACCTTTGATAAACCCTCACCAGAGCCTTCTAAATTGCCAAAAGCTCTTTAGTGTTCTTTACAGACCCCAGATATGCTTTCCATATCTTCCTAACACACTTAGTGATCTGGGAAGAATAAAGATTTCTAAAAGACAACTCCATCACTAACTCTTCGTATTACCACTCCCAACCCAGGCCTTTCTGAACCAAGCTGCTCATCTGACTCTCCTAAGGTATACAGGGATCGCTGGTTTCTGTGGGCCATTGTCACCTACCAAATTCAAACCCATGCTCTAAAGTCTGCCTTCTCAGCTACTTCTCTCATCTATGTGCTCTACCCATTCTCTGTGACATAAATGTCTCTCCAGCTTCGAGAGCCTTCTAAACCCTCTCTAGAAACCAGCCTGCACACTCCTCTAGTATCTCTCGGCTCTGGCCTGCCACACCCATAGGGAGTTTGTAGTAAAGACGCCAGTTCCCCTTTCCCCTAGACACTCTCAATCTCTGGCCTCTTCAAAGACCCTGCCCTTTCCCTTCTTTCCTTTTGCTTCTTCTGGCCAATCACCCTAAGCCTGCTCATTCTTTACAGCCTGGCCAGGTAGGGAGGGATTGATGCTCATACGCATGTGGTTCTCAGGGCCCCAAGTTTTCCCCTGCTTTATCCTTAACCTGCTTCTGGCCTCCCTTTTACCTTCCGAGATCGGCCTGGTCCATCCAGGTAAACATGCAGGCCAACACGTCTCTTTGTCAGGCTGCTCTTTCCCATCTTCCACCTTCCTCCACTTCCCAATTTAACCCTTTCCCTTCTCCAGAGGATCTGCAGTCCTGCCTGAGGCAGTCTAGGGCTTTTTATTCCCCTTGCTCCTGTCACCTCTCTATACTTTTTTGGGGGGGCTTCTATGATACTGTGTGACCATATTCTCTTGTCTCTCAGCTCCTGCCTGCAGTCCCGCAGCTTCTGCTCTCAGATACCTCCCAAAGTTCCCTCTTTCCCCTCAAAGCTACCTACTCTGCCTTTTCCTCTGCGGAGCTCCTCCTGCAGCTTACAAAAAAATATAAATGATGTTATATCTCTTATAGCTTGCTCTGTTCTGCACTTCTAAAAGTCTCTTATCTCCACTTGGAACTCAAACATCTTTTAACTACTAAAACTTATAAATTGTTATTTAATTCATTTAATGATAAACTTCATTTAACCTCCTGTATATGTTTTCAATATTAAGCTGAAAATCATGTATGTTTAATAGATAGATGGTCCTCAAACTCTTCAGCAATCTGCTGAATATGGCATTTAAAATGTTTAATAAAACAGCTTCCCATAATAGACATACCGATTTTTACTGGAAATCCCAAGTTCTACAAAGAAGACAGAGGGGGTCGATGACTTCACCTGGACTGTGGGAATGCTAACCACTGGCTGAAACTGCCCCATGCCTTGCCAGCTGCTAGGGCTCAAACTGTGTACACTGTTGGGTTGATTACCCCACTCTGCCTGGTCAAAGTAACGTCAGTTCTCCCAAGTTCCACTACAGGAAAAAAATCTCTCAGATCTGAGTCCGACCACCAAGGCCAAAGATGCTCGGTGTGGCAGCTGAAGATTAAATGTTCTCCTATAAGACAGTTGAAGACCTACACCACTGCCCCAATGAAGCTGTGGAAGCCTAGGGCAAACATCCAGACAATGTCATTTTCAGTGATGCACAGGCCACTTGGATTTACCTCCTCCCAGAATTCATCCTTCTCAGATCTCTGATGACTTGACTGAGATGACTAAACCCACACCAACCACTCCCCAGCAGCCTGGGATCTCACTTCTTGTGGCAGGTGGCCTCATCATGTCCCTTCTAGATACTGGAGTTACCTTTTCAGTACGGAGAGAATTCTGGGATCCCATTCACCCCTCTCCTTCCTTCATAGTCAGAGTACATGGTAGGTCTTCCAGACCTCTCTAAAAACCCACTCCTGCAAAAACACTTGCTGCTTGCTGTCTGCCTTTGCCTGATCCAACTGCTAGTCCCTGACCCAACTGCCCCTCCAGAGTAATGAATCTCCTTTGTGCTGAGAATTTAGTGTCTGAGCCCTGTACTGAGTTTAAGAGCCCGCTAAACCTTTCAGAAACCACTGTGGGTCCTTTCCCCCCAATCAGCATGCAGACAAGTAGGTTAAGAGAGGAGTAAATGCCCACTTGTGCATTTTCCATGCCCAGGAATGGTTTCTTACAATTTCCTCTCAAATGTTCATGTAGAAAACATAGACTTTATATAGATACTCACTTGAGAGTTATTTAAGTGTGACAGATGGCCATTCAAAATGGAGGCATATACAGTGACTGGAAAGATGTTCATATATAATACAATGAATTAAGGAGCCTCATAGCTAGTTGCAAATGAATAAATATTTACTTGCCTCCATGGGCATAAAAATGTATTCTAGGACAAAAAGTAAAAGTAGGCTTTTCTCTGTTAAAATCTGCAGAGGGAATCTAACTACCATGATTTATAAACTGCCATTTGTTTGACACAGAACCTTCTAGAGAGGTGTAATCAGTGTGTGCTTGACAGTAAGGCATTTTTAGCTGTACAGTAGGTGCTAATGAAGTTTGAACGATATGGGCATTTCAGAACAGGCATAGGCTAGATCCAAACAGTCTAGCTTTAGATATAGACACAGTGTTAATTGTGTCCTCTTGGTAATTTTCTTAATATATTAATTGATTGATAACTACAGTCTCCAGAGATGCTGTGGGCTCCCTACTGTATCCCCTCGACCCTCAAGATGAGTCCCCAGTGTCTGTCTTCCATCTGTCTGTCTCTCTCTCTGTAGGAATCATAAGATGGCTCACAGCTACTTCTCCAGCACCATGTCTGCTGCACTTTGTGATGCTCTCTACCTTGATGATAATGGGCTGAACCTCTGAAACTGTAAGCACACTCCCAATTAAATTCCTTCTTTTATAGGAGTTGCCTTGATCATGGTGTATCTTCACAGCAATAGAACAGTGACTCAGACTTTTACCCTCCTGCTCTGAGACAAAAGCCTAGCAGCTTAAAACAAAGACCTTGTAGGCTTTTGTCTCCCACCAGTAGATCCCCTGCTGATGGACTGGCTCAACAAGTTCAAGGATGGATCAGGTTACACAACAGTTGTGAATCAATCAACCTTCCTACCATCTTCCTATGTTTTGTCAAGCTGACCAATCCTAAATTAGGGGAGGAAGACTTTTCAGAGACTTAAGATCCTTTTCAGGCCTGTTTTTCTCTGTGTGTACTTCCTCAGCCCCAATAAATACCTTTCTTTCACTGCTGGTTCTGTCTGCTGTCCTTGGTGTTTGCGATTTCTCTGCTGCTACCTGTTGTACTCCAGATCTTCCCTGCCATTTAATTCTATAACTGACACAGAAAACAAACCTGACCAAGACTGCATCAACACTTCAATTGATAAAGTGTTAGGATTACTGAGAAGATAAAGAATTGATCATATGGTTAGAAGAAAACTATGGCAACCATCTGGTGAATCATTCTATGTTCAGGAAGGAAAGGGAGGAGAAACGTGTGTGTTACCTTGCAGATCTCTGCTTTGTTTTGATAGACTGTGGTGTGTTTGCTGGCTGAAAGCCCAGAATGTGTGTGCATGTGTTTCGTGGTAAAATTTTGAGTGTAGTGTAGTTGCGAGGTGACTGTGGAAGGCTGTGTTAGTCAACATTTAGTTTCTGTGACAAAACACCTGAGAGCTCCACTTATGAGGATAGAATATATGAGGATGGTTTCCAGAGGTTTCAACTTTAGTCTCTTTGGAGTTTGTAATGAGGCTCCACGACATGACGAAGGCTTTCAGTGAGAGAAAGTTTGTGGATTGCGGGAGGGGTGAGGAGTTTCCAGTATCCTGTTCCAAGCCATGGCTTTGATACCTCACTTCCCTCCAACAGATCCCACCTCCCATGAATTCCAGTACCTCTCATTTGCATCGCAGGTTGGTGACCAAACCTTGGACACATGGAGTCATGGCATCATGGAATTTGAGAGGCATTTCAGGTCAAAACTGTAACATCTACCACTGTGTAGTACATGACAGAGTTAATCAAAGTGAAGAAAGTTTGAAAACTATATGAAAAGCTACATTTCTTGTAACCCAATTAAAAAGATTTTAAGAGAAAATAATGGAAGACATGTAACATGAATGAACCTAGTGATGGCAAAGGTGGACACCAAGAGTTAATGTCTCCTTGAGACCTGAGACTCTTTCTAAGGTTTTTCTTATTGCACTTTATATCTCTCTTTTTATTCTGTCTTTATGCAAACTGTCTCACTCCATATATTTCTGTTTTCTACTTACTGTTAGGAATATTTCCTAAAATGAGCTTCTCTGCCAACATAAATAATCCAAATCAGGCCAAACCAGACCAAATTAAAAGATATCTAGGTTTAATTGGACATCTGCGCTCTTGGGTGGCCTGAGAGAGGGGGGCGGAAAGCAGACACAACCACCGAAGAGAAAGAGGGAAAACCACATGTTTATTCTCTGGGAGGCAGTTTAAATAGTCTGTGGGAGTGGTCTTGACCTTTCCTGGGGAGGGGTCAAGGTTTGGTGGGCTCTCTTGACCCTCCCTGGGGAGGGGGTCAAGGTTTGATGGGTTCAGGGGAGGCAGCTTCCGAAAATGAATGCCGGAGGCTAGGATTACATTTCAAACTCTTTGTATAAGGGTAGGAAGCTGAGGTGATATTTATGACCAACATTTTAGGCTCTCTTTGGATTTAGGGACATCGGCTCAAGTCTGTCTACTTCCTGTGGGCATGGGGTGGGGAAAGGGGGAAGGGAGAGCTGGGTGTTGGTGGGTTTATGTTAAGTGAGAGGTGTGGCTGGAAAGGCCAGGCATCCGTTCCTTGAGGGAGATGAGAAGGCAGGTGACTAGGAGAAAAAAATATTGTTATTAACCAATTTGTTTGTATCAACAAAGATGAGTGTGCCAGGATGAGGAGCGTGTAGGCCCTTCATTGTCGCATCTTGGAAAACTGGAAGGTGGAAGGTCCTAACTGCTGGACAGACCAAGTATCCTGAGTAGGTGCCTGCTTGAGCCTGGAGAGATGGTACCAGCATGGGTGTCCCAAGAGCTTGGCAGCTGCGGGGGTGGTGAGGATTACTGTGTGAGGTCCTGTCCATTGAGGTTCAAGAGACCTAGGAGCTAGCTGTTTGAGGAGTACTCTACCCCCTGGGCAGAGCGGGGCAGTTTTAGGGGCATTAAGGTGCACTGGTGTGGGGTCATGGAGACAACTGTCAGCATGTGAATGGAGAAGGGACCTCAGAAGGAAGAGGTAGGGTGGTACCCAGGCAGCGCAGGAGTTTGGGCTGGGAGGTGATGGTTAAGGAGAAAGGGCCTGCTGTAAAGGAGCTTGCAAGGGCTCAGGCCAGTAGGGGAACGTGGAGTGGCCCTGGGCCGAGTAAGGGCAATGGGGAGAAGGGTGGGCCAAGATAACCTGAGTTCAATGGAGAACTTGGTTAGCTGTTATTTGATGAGTCCATTGGCCCTTTCCACCATTCAAAGGATTGTGGATGGTAGGGGGTGTGGAATTTCCAGGAGATATTGAGAGCTTCTGACATGAGTTTTATGACCCTGGAAGTGAAGGCTGGCCCATTTTCTGTTTGGATGGATCGTGGGACGCCAAACTGAGGAATGATGTGGTCTAGGGGTACCTCAGCCACCACATCTGTGGTTTTTCTGGAGGGCAGAAACACTTCTATCCATCCTGTAAAGGTGTCAACAAGTATTAAGAAATAACAGAGTTTTTTTATGAGTAGGCATATGAGTGAAATCAACCTGTCAATCTTTGCCTGGTTGGTACCCACAAAGCTGGTGTAGAGACTGACATATATGGAGAGCCTCCTATGGATTGGCCTGGGCACACATCTGGCAGGAGGAGTAAACCTGTGAAATACCATCTCAGAGATGGGTGGGGTCAAAGAGGGGCTCTAAGAAGTGGAACAAAGTTTGGGGCCTATGTGTAGGTCTGGTGGATGTCTGAAATGATAGACAATGCCTGGTCTAGAGGAAGGATGGGACGGTTATTTAAATAGAACCACCCATCTTTGTTTTTTTGGGCCCCCCTTTTTATGAGCTCATCCTTCTCTTTTGGTTGGTAGCAGGGCTGATAGGAGGGAGTTAAGAACAAAACATGTTTTGTGAAATCAGAGGAGCTGGAGGCCAGCCCCCGGGCCACTGAGTCAGCCTTGGCATTGCCAAAGGCCACTGGGTTCTTAGAGGATTGGTGTCCCCCAGTGAAAAATGGTTACTTCCGCAGGGAGCTGGAGGTCCTTCAAGAGGTTGGCTATAAGGGGTCTATTAACTGTGGGAGAGTCCTTGGTAGTAAGGAAGCCCCTTTTCTTCCAGAGTGCAGAATATGTATGGGCTATTGAGAAGGTATACTTAGAGTCAGTATAGATATTAGCCCGTTGGCCCTTGGCCGTAGTCAAGGCAATTAATTTGGCCTTTTGTGAGGAGGTTCTCATTGGCAGGCTGGTTGCTTCAACTGTGTTAGTAAAAGTGACCATTGCGTATGCTGCCTGGAGGTTTCCTGATTTATCTATTTATTCCATCAACAAACAGGGCGAGTTGGGGATCTATAAGTGGCTGATCTAGAAGACCTGGCCAGGGGTAGGTTAAAGCCTCTACAGCCTCTGGGCAAGAGTGAGAGGAG
The DNA here is from genome assembly GCF_014885135.2 of Alexandromys fortis. Taxonomy (NCBI): domain Eukaryota; kingdom Metazoa; phylum Chordata; class Mammalia; order Rodentia; family Cricetidae; genus Alexandromys; species Alexandromys fortis. The sequence continues at coordinate 2,929,895 of NW_026068027.1, forward strand.
GTACCAGAGTGAGAGGGAACAGGAAGGAGAGTTGTGAGGTTTAAGGCAGGAGTGGAAACCAAAATAATTTGGGGGTGTTCTAGAAACAGTAAATGAAAAGCCTGGACTCACAAAGGCCCAAAGAAAGAGAGAGAGGAGAGAGAGAGAGAGAGAGAGAGAGAGAGAGAGAGAGAGAGAGAGAGAGAGAGAGAGAAAGGTGTCTCAGAAGGTCTGAGAGGCAGTGGGTGGAATATACTGTGATTGGTCCAGACAAGATGATCTTGTGGACCTTGTGGATCTTGTGCCTCCCAAGTGAGTGCAGCTGCAGCCACCAGGGGTCTCAGGCATGGTTAGCATCCAGAGACTGTGAGATCCAGCTGTTTGGATAAAAAGGCAATGGCCCGAGTCGAAGGCCCAGCCTGTTGGGTTTGAACTCCCTTGGCCACTCCTGACCTCTCATCTGTATAGAGATGGTAAGGTTTCATAGGGTCTGGAAGAGCAAGAGCAGGGGCTGTTAGAAGGGCATCTCGCAAGAAAGATGGCGGGGTGGATGAGAGGCCCCGTGGGGATCTCCCTGGCTGCCTGGTACAGAGGCTTGGCTGTAATGGCAAAGTTAGGGATCCAATAGTGGAAAAACCCTAGCAGGCCCAAAAATGAGAGGATCTGAGCCCTTGTAGCTGGGGACTATAAATCCCACAGGGCCTGAACCCTGTCAGAGGTGAGGATCTTAGACCCTGGGCTAAGTTGAACACCCAAACATACCACTGTAGAAGAGCACAGCTGAGCCTTAGTTGGCCAAGACTTGATATTCCAGGGATCCAAAGAAGTTGAGAAGTGCAGAGGTAGCCTGTTGGGACAGAGACGATGTAGGACTGCAGAGAAGGAGATCATCAATGTGTGTGCTAGGATCTGAGAGATCTTGAGCCAGAGCTTGGCCGAAGAAATGGGGACTGTCCTGAAATCCTGAGGGATAACAGTCCACATAAGCTGTCTGGAGGACCGGGTGTCAGGGTCCTCCAAGGTGGAGGCAAAGAGAAAGTATTGAGTCAGGATGTAAAGGGACAGTAAAGAAGACATCTTTTAGGTCCAGAACAGTAAAGTAGGAGGTGATGTTAGATAGGAGATTATATGGGTTGTTAACCAGTGGGTGAATTGGAATAACCATCTCATTTATGAGGCGGAGGTATTGAATCAAGTGGTAAGCAGCAGAGGACTTACGCACAGGAAGAACTGGAGTGTTGCAGGGTGAGTCGATAGGAATTAAATGTCCTTGAGATAGGAGATGTGTATAACGGGCTTAAGGCCTCTGCGCCTGTTATAGCTTCGTGGTGGGAGGACTCAGCTGTTTGTTCTTGGGCATTAAAAACTTTAAAGGCCATTTTCACTAATTCCTGTATGGGGGTTTGGAGACCTTCCTCAACCTTTTTAAACTTTTTTTTCTTATATCTAGTGCTGACTGAGAAATAAAATGGGTAGTCAGGACTGTGGCTCCCACTGGGGAGGCTGGGTCCAGGCTAGTATATTGGACCATGGTCTCTTGTAATCGGTTTAAAAAAAAAATGGCTGGGTTTTGGTCAACTAGCTGTGTGATCTCTCGAAGTTTGTCAAAATTAGCTACTTTTTCTGATACCATCTCCATTCCCTGAAGGAGGCATGGGACCATGATGTCCACCTCTATTGGCTATTTTGGCCAGGTTGGTAATCCCAGTGTGGTTCTGTGACTGGCACGGCCACTTCCCTCACAGGGACTGTACTGTCTACTAGGTGGGTCTCATCTGCATACTGTCTAGCTGCTGCCTGAATTCCACTTCACTCCGCAGGAGTGAGAGTAGAAGCCTGGACGAATAGGAATCACGCCAGGTTAGATCTTAGGCTGGGACAGATAGTGAAACTCCTTAATATAAACAGAAGTATTAGCAAAAACAGGAACCCAGCGGCAGGGCAGTGGTGGCGCACGCCTTTAATCCCAGCACTCGGGAGGCAGAGGCAGGCGGATCTCTGGGAGTTCGAGGCCAGCCTGGTCTACAAGAGCTAGTTCCGGGATGGGCACCAAAGCTACAGAGAAACCCTGTCTCGAAAACAAAAAACAAACAGACAAAAAAAAAAAAAAAAAAAAAAAAGGAACCCAGTCGCTTTTCTATTTGAGAAAGATCTGGAAGAGAGACGGAAACATGGACTTTAATAATGCCATCGGCTCCAGCTCCTGGAGAGGGCAGAGAAGGACAGGGTGATGGTGAGATCTGGTATGAGAGGAGATGGGGGAGGGTTAGTCCAGTGTGTAGAGGGGGTCCAAGAAGTAGGTTGAGGTGTGTGTGGAGGGTAGGGAGATGCAGTTGGAGGGAGGGGAGGGGAGGAATGTGGGTAAGGAGAAAGTTGACCTTGAACTTCTGGTTTGGCTGTGGAGGGGATAGGTGGGGCCGGGTAAGGGAAGGAATGTGGAAAATGGTTTTCCACAGGAGGGGCTTGAGGAATAAGGATTTGAGGGAGTGGAAGGGGCCAGTGCCTCTTGCTGCATGGTCATGGTGGAGCTATCAGGGTCCTAATACCCAGATGGTCAGGAATCTGGAGGCACTGTGACCCCAGCAACCAGAACCAGTGCCGCAAGACATTGGCTACTGAGGCAGGTTCAAGAGAGACATATGAGAGTTCTGTCCATTTATTTCCATGCTGGCAAAAATTTTCTAGGTACCTGAGGACAGTAAACTCAAGAGTTCCCTCTGGTGGCCATTGCATCCCATTGTCAAGGTCATATTGAGGCCAAATCTTGGTGCAGAGAGAAATTGGCCATTCGGGACAGATTGTATCCGGCAGTCCCAGTTTATAAAGATTTTGTAGGAGGCAGCCCGGACGTGATAATGGATCTGGCTTCGAATTGCAAGCACTCATTTTAAAAGTCTAAGCCCAATTATGGGGCTCAAGTCTGTTACGGTGTGTCCACTGGGGGCTCAAATCTGTTACAGTGCATCCACTGGGACAACTCTTGAGCCAAAATGGGGCTGTGATGAAAATTGAATGGTAGGCGTGCCTAGACCCGCAATCTTCACTTCAGCTAAACTTGGCTTAGCCACTTGGATCAGGCTTTCATGGTGCAATTGCAACTTCAATGGAAAGCGCCAAAATCGACAAAACCCGACATGAATGGATCCCCTACCATACTAGCGTAGAGGAAAAAAAAAGGTGGGGGGGAATTCACTGAGATGAAGCCGATGTAGTCTGGAAGCTGATTGTTGTCCTGGTGGAGAGCACAGGCGGTAAGGGTGTTTCTAACACATGGCCTTGAACCCCTGGGAAAAACAGCCCTCTTGGTGGGACTTCCAAAATGTTAGGAATATTTCTTAAAACGAGCCTCTCTGCTGATGCAAATAATCCCAATCAGACCAAATCAGACCAAATTAAAAGATATCCAGTTGGACTCCTGCCCTCTCAGGTGGCCCCGAGGGGGAAACGGAAAGCCTACACGACCACCACCGACCACCGAAGAGAAAGAGGGAAGACCACGTGTTTATTTTCTGGGGAGCTGTTTAAATAGCCTGTGGGAATGGTCTTGACCTTTCCTGGGGAGGGGTCAAGGTTCAGGGGAGGGGCTTCCAAAGATGGATGCCGGAGCCTGGGATTATACTTACTTTTCTCTCTAAGATTTTCCCTATATATTATTATCTAATAATAATCATTAATCTTTTGCTATTTCCAAACATGTACATTGTAACTAATGTCTTGATGCATACCATATCCTATCATCATTCTTTTACTATCTAATATGATTAGAGCTGAAGTGGTGATTGCATATTCATAACAAACGATACTTCGATAGTGATTGATTTTTGTATATAGCTTTCTTTTTCACTAGTAAATTTTGTTCTTTCAGAATTTTGCATGTATCTACACTGTGTTTTGGTCTTTTTCTCAGTTCCTTCCCACTCCTAACAGTTTCCCTCTACCTAAAAATCTCTTGCTTTTATTTACTAATTTTTTTTCCTTGTTGTGTCTCACAGAGATTGATCCTGTGTGGTTCTAAATTTGGAAATAGTCATCAAAGCCTGGTGGGCCACCCTGGGAGCACAGCTGGAGACCATGCTTCCCTCTTTTCTTAGGATTTGTTGATTGCCAATAGTGTACGTGTAACAGCTCTGAAGGGAATGGTATCCTGGCTGCCAGAAGCAAGGCTGTATCTGTAACTGTGTTCACGAGGGGGATGGTTTCCTTGCAGGAATGTAGCATTCCTGCTCCCCTCTGAGAGAGGTGCTACAGCCCAGTTCTACACTCTGCCAAGAGAGTTTCCCAGCAGAGATGTCCCTTGCTTCTCTGCTCTGCTCCACCAAGGGAGTTTCCCAGCAGAGATCTCCCTTGCTTCTCTGCTTTACTCTGCTGAGGAGAAGACCCCTGCAGAAATGCAAGTTTGCTCCTGAGCTGGTGAAAGTTGTTACTTTTCTGCTCCACTACACTCCCGAAAAAACAGTTCTTTAACCAAACTCATTCATTTATTTTATTTATTGGGAGTGAGGAATCCAGAAGAATGGCTACCTCTGCCAGGGTGGAAAAAGGCAGCTGCCAACTGAACAGGACAGGGACTTGTATAGGGTTTCTTAGAGGTAGAGTTTTTCCAGAGTGAAGATTTTCAGGTTGGGAACTGGTTGGATTTCAATACCTGAGCTTGGACTGTTGTAGGAGGTGCAGGCTGCATCCCACCACCTAGCCAGCTTAACCCCCGAAATAACCACACAGAAATTGTATTAATTTAATTACTACCTGGCCCATTATATCTAGCCTCTTCTTGGCCAACTCTCATATCCTGATCTAACCTATTTCCGTTAATCTGTGTATCAGCACGAGGTCATGGCTTACGGGGAAAGATTCAGCATCTCTGACCTGGTGATTTCATGGCAGCTCTCCCTGTCTGCCTTCCTCCTCCCAGCATTCTGTTCTGTCTACTCCACCCACCTAAGGGATACCCTATCAAAAGGCCAAGGCAGTCTCTTTATTCAACCAATGAAAGCAACACACAAACAGAACCTTCTACACCGTTGAACAAACTTAAAGCCTGGCTAGATTTTAGGCTCAGGGAATGACTGGTTTCATGCTCAGGTTTTCATACTGAGTTGGTCAGGGGCAGAGTGTGTTTTTTTGGCTCTGGTTTAAGGGCCAAAATATGTTTCTTTAACTAGCTGTTTTTAACCTTTTAGCTATGGTTTCAGGGCCACAATGCATTTCTTTCACTGACTCAGGCTTCCTTTCACTGACTCAGGTTTTAGGGCTAATGTGTGGGTTTTGTTGTTGTTGTTGGCTCTGGTTTCAGGGTCGTGGTGTATTTCTTGGGCTGACCTCTTTTACTCTACAAATAAAGGAGCAAGATGATGATGCAGGGATAACTTTCACAGTGCCAGTAGAATCTTTGTAAGCCTCTGCAGGAGAATTAACCACCGGCGAACCCTGCATTCTACAGTTTTGACTTTCCAGGTAAGAGGTACCTACTGCTGCTATGGTGGTGCCACTGTTATGGGGGTAACCAGTTGCTTTCTGATTGTGGTTGAAACTCATGTTTGGTGCTATAAACTGGTCAAAAGTATGTGCCTAGGAGGATTATAGGGCCTAGAGGTAAACCTGTTGTTTTTGCGGCCATGAAAAGTAAACCACAGGGCTCAGCAAACCCACATAGGAGTTTATTAGGGAAGGGAAGGGATAAGGGGCAGGAAATGCTATCAACCAGCAGTAGCCAAGGCTCCTAACTCCTGCCCCAGGGACAGGCGTTGGCCATGGTCACCTCCTGAGAGCTCTGTGGTTGCTTGCAGATCCTGAGGGGCAGCAACAGTTTACCGCTGATCCGCTCCAGGGACTGTGTATGAGTCTCCTCAGGGGACAGTGGCTGCAGAACTGGGCTGCCCTAAGCCATATGCATCTTGCTACTGTGCCACCGGTAGGCATTGGGAAAGTGTCAGTGATTCTGAGTGTGCAGAGGTCCAATGTGCAGCCTCAATAGTGTGCAAGGCGGCTCCAGTGGAGGAGGCAGGAGAGCATACAGGTGGCAGGAAGGCTGAGGAAGGGGCTGTGGTAGGGCCAGTATAATGCAGAATCCTAACAGAACCTATTACTGTTTGTTTTTTAATGGACATGTTGACCAATTATCAATGTTTATACCTATAGATTATTGCTGCTTTTAACCTTTGTTGGAGAAGCTGCTTCTCCTCTTCCCTCTCCTTTTTCTCCTCCCCCTCCTCCTCTTCCTCCTCCTCTTCTTTGTTTGTTTTTTTGAGGCAAAATTTCTCTGTATTCTTTGGAGCCTGTTCTGGAACTAGCTCTTGTAGACCAGGCTGGCCTGGAACTCACAGAGATTCGCCTGCCTCTGCCTCCCAAGTGCTGGTAGTAAAGGCATGTGCCACCACTGCCCAGCTTTATTTATTTATTTATTTATTTATTTATTTATTTATTTATTTATTTATATAGTAATCAGTGGTTATTGCAGAAACAGAAAGGTAGTGAAGATGTAATTGAATGAGGGGGCCATATTCTAGCCCCAGGAAACAGAAGGACTTGGCAGTTTCAGTCACATAGTTCTGGCTTTAGAGTCAAGGACAGAAGAAAGAGATTATGGAACCTTCCTTCATGACTAAGGAGAGCTGCTTAGGCCAGGCATGTGACAGGAGTGTCCCTGAATGGTGGTCTAGAGAGACCAATGTGCAAAGCTGTGAAGGTGAAACCTGGATTGTTTTTGGATAACCCAAGATGTTAGAGATGCCAGAGTCCTGGGATACGTGCCATGGAAAACTGCTAACAGGGAGTGGAACCAGCTCAATAGACAGAAGCGTGCTGCAGTCAACAAATCTGAAAGGAGTTGGAGATCTGAAGAGCATTGTGACATCGGTCAGACATGGAGATACAGAGTCAGGAGATTGCACAGCTGGTTTTCTGTCTTGCTTTGACCCAGTATTTTCTCATTATCCTTCTTTTCCTCCATTTTGAAAAAGTAACGTATATCCTGTGTCATTATATGTTGGAAATATGTGATCTGCTGTTTGGTTTTGATTTTACAGATTACAGAATCTCAGAAGAGATTTTGAACTTTAGACTTTCAGATTAATTTGAGATGTTATAGACTATGGGGACTTTGGAAGTCGGACTGAATGCAATTTTGCATTATGATATGGTTACAAGCCTATGGGAGCCAGGAAGTAAAATGTGGTGGCTTAAAATAAAATGGCCTCTGTAAGGAGCAGCACTGTTAGGATTATGACTCTACTGCACTAAGTATGGCCTTGTTGGAGGAAATGTGTCACCGTGAGGGTGGGCTTTGAGGCCTCCTATGCTCAAGCTATGCTCAGTGTAACACACAGCTCACTTCCTCTTGCCTGTGGATCAAGATGTAGAACTCTCAGCTACTTCTCCAGCCCCATGTCTGACTGTATGTTGCTATGTTCCACCATAATGAGAATGGACTAAAGCTCTGAAACCGTAAGCCAGCCCCAATTAAATGTTTTCCTTTGGAAGAATTTCTGTGGTCATGGTGTCTATTCACATCAAAAGAAGCCCTAACTAAGGTAGGAGTCCCGAGAAGTATTGTCTTCTATACATGACATATCCACTGCACTCATGAACCTATAGCCATTGTGATGCTGTACACAAGAACTTCAAAAGATCAAGTTAGGCAACATCCCAGGATGGGTATGGGAGGAGCTTATGTGGCTCTACACTACATAAGATATTGGTAGTTGATGGCTATTAGGAATGAGGAGTCATTTTTCTTCAGGGATATAACCACTGCTCAGGTAGATGATTCCATACCTATGTGCATACAGACAGTATTAATTGGTTGGATTCAGTGGCCATAAAGAAAGAATGTAGAGGTTGGGTGATGTGCTGGAAAGATGGGAAGGGAAGTAAAAAATGAGAGTTGTAAGTGAATAGGATCAGAAACACTACACATATATGAAATTTCCAAAGAATAAATAAAAAAAACCATTCTTAATAAAAAAAATAGTACTAGTTTCCTATTCTGCAGGCTTATTTTTCTCTTGGACAAAGTTCAAAGTCTGTCTCTATGCCCTAGCTCCCCAGAATGGGCAGTGAATGGAGGGGGAATGGACCTTCAACTCTAGAAATGCAGAGTTATTGAATAGCAGTGACTTCTTCAAAAGGGCCTTCTGCAGCTGCTCTGGTTGGAGACAGAGAAGGGAGGAGTTTCCTGGCAGTTCTCTATGTTATGGGTACCCCAGAATCCCTGCTGGTATGCAAATCCACTCAGTGATGAGCCCAGCCTTCATGGTGTTTTCTTTCTTTGGTCTCTGCTCCCTTCTGTCTTGTTGCTTTTGTTCCTCGAGATTAGCAGCAAGCTCTTTGTTCCCCCCCTCCCCCTCCCTCTTTTTCTCCTTCCTTCTCCGTCTCTGAGTTCTTGCCATAAGGCACAGACTGGCCTGAGGTGTGTGGTCTCCCTTACTTCAGCCTTCTGACTGCAATAACAGATAAATAAAACAAGGAAGACAATACAGTACATAAAAGAGGAGTAAAATTAAGAGGCAGAAATACTGGTAATAATAAAATTGAGATTTTGTATATGAACAACTGAGTAAATCAAACAAAAAAAATCTTAATATGAAGCCTCATCGATAAAATGGCTTCAAAGAAGACAGAGTATCATAGCAACTCATGGGCAGAGAAGGAGAAAACCCCTCTTCCCCTCTGTGATATTTGCCTTTCCGAGTCTGGCTTTAAAACACATGCTGCTATGCTTACTGCAGAATAGGCTATGAAATAATCTCGTGCTCTGCAGATGTAAAGCAAACAGTTGGCATTTTGGACTGGGTGTGACAGCTAATGAATTGCCACAAGGACTCTCTGAAAACACGTTTTCCATTATGAGTCCCTCACAGACAAAGAGAAAGGGACTAGAGCTGTGAGATGCTCACGGGATAATTTACCACAAAACATGACTGTCCTTTTTGTGTGTTTACCCAGAAAACAGAACTAAGGATTGATTACATTTCGAAGTCCTTCCATGGTGTCAGCCTATACCACCTCCACTTATCTCCTGACAGAGTAAACCCTGCCGCTTTCATGCCAAATGGAGGCTAGGGTGGCCAGGATTGCCTCCAGTGTCTTCCCTCTGGATTCTTCTGTCTTCAGTTTCTTTCAGCGTTCCCCTACAAATCTCAGGGATCTTCTGTGTATGCCATCACATAAAGGGTGATTTAAATATCGAATGCAAGAAAAATAAAATAAGGAAGGGAAAGAGTGGGTCATGGGGGACTAGATCACATGAGGGTTCTGCTTTCTGCGTCTAACACCCCCTCGATGCTGTCTGTCCTTGCACCCTGACTGGATGACCCAGGGGCTGCAGGCACTCCAGCATATCACCCCCCCCCCCACACACACACACTGGACTTAAGTCACAGACAGTCTTCCTTCTGAGATACTCGCATCTGCACGGATCACAGCTTTAGTCTTAGAAGTCATCCACTGCGGAATCTGAGCATCAAAGTTAATGGCTGGGTCACTCTCACTACCCTTTGGCAGAATTTATCCTTTCATGGAACACATAAATCCCAAGCAGTGAGGCTATTTTCCAATAAAACATATCCAATTTTGTATTTCCGATCAAGTGAATCTTTTATTAGCTCATAAAAATATACTCTTTGGCTCTTTCTTAAGGCATTCCCACAACCAAACATGGTTTACTTTCTCCTAGCTTTGATCTGATACTTTTTGTGCCATTTCCACCCCATAAAGCCTATTCAAACCAACACCACTGTATCACTGTTTGGTATTTCGAATTCCTTCCATTCTTGTTTTTCATCAGTTTTTATTGCGTATTAGATCTGGAAGCATGGAAATTTCAAAAATGATGACTGAAAGAATGGTGACTAATAGATATGAAAAATGTTTTATTTATCAAATATCTAGAAATACAAAACCATTGCTTTTCTTATGAAGTCCTAAGAACAGGGCTCCAGTACAACATTTTTTATTCATGGATCCTCAGGCATTTTCATTACCTGTCGCAGTAAAAAGAAAAGAAAATTAAGATGGGCCCCTGCCTGTAAGTACAAACAGCATAGTGTCCAAGACAGTGCAATGAATACAGTAGAAAATGAGATCCATTGTAGATAATTCCCCAACAGGCAATGCTGCAAACTAGCTGAGGGTTGAAGAGGCATCAGGCCTCTCCAACACACATGTTTTTCTATAATAATATTTGATATAAGCAAAATAATTCCTAAGAAGAATGTTTACATAGAACTTTTTGGAGAATGAAATTTGGGAGACAATCCTGTAAAGGAGTGTGATCTAGTTACCTTTGATGCAAGGAGCACTGTACTGAGCGACTGCAAACTCATCTGAGAGAAAGGGAAAACAGAAACAAACACCATTATGTGACCTCATGACGAGTGTCTGCGATTGCATCACAAGTGCCCGGGTCATTCCCCTGATGCCCTGCTCGCTGCCTGGAGCATCCTTCCGGGGATAGTGAGCCACAGTTTTCTTTTACTCCAGATTCTTGACAGGCCATTGTTGTTCATCCTTAAATCTCGTATTGCCCTACAATTGGTTTATCTGACAGAAAGGTAACTGTGCAGCTATTTTGCTTTGCTGGTTGATACACTTAAAATGTGTTTTCTCCCATAGAAGTAAAGAGATGAAAAGTCAAGTATCCAGCCTGATGGGGACAGCACTAAGTGATGAGATGCCAGTGCTAACGGGTCACCCAACGCCTTCCTAAGTTCTGTGATCGGGGGTTGGATGTCTGCTCGGGCCGCTCACACTCACCTTTCTCATAGTAATCGTAGACTTTCACTATGGCAGGCTTCAGGTCTTTTATTAGAATAGCTTGCTGAACGGTGAACGATAAGTTTATGTTCTGATTTGACACCTGGAAATCAAAAAGATATCAATGACTTTCCTGGAAGCTTTCTTCTCCCTTTGACTAGACAGATAAGTGTTAATTGGGGTTTGGGGTGGGGGTGGTGGCTTTATCTGCTAACAGCATGGTGTATGGTGTAGAAAGCCCTCAGAGTAAATGAGAAAAATTACTTCTAATAAATTCAACATAACTTCATCACTACACAGGCCTCAGTCCAGTGACTCTCAGCCTTTTTAATGTTGTAACTCTTTAATACAGTTCTTCAGGTTATAGTGACCCCAAAACATACAATTATTCCATTGTTACTTCATTACTGTAATTTTGCTACTGTTATAAGCCATAATGTAAATATCTGATATGCAGGATATCTGATATGTGACCCCCAAAGGGGTTGTGACCCACAGGTTGAGAACCCCTGCATTAATCAATGCCAGTGCATGGCTCTGTTTGTGGTGTGTGTGCACACATGTGAGTGCACATGTGTGTACTCCTTTTCTGTTGACTACCTGTTACATCATCTTTTAAATTTCAGAGGTTTAGTGAAGTTTTGTCTTTCCATCCTATAAAAATGCAGATAGAGACCCAAAGAAGGGTGAGCCACTGCTGCTTTGTCAACTGAAATTCCTGTCAATCCAGACCTGCATAGCTGTACTGTCACACCTGTCTTTTCAATTATTAGTCCGTGGGTGGACTGGTGTGTTGATGGAGAGAGGGTCCCTTTGTCCTGGCCACCCAGCTAGCTTACACCCCAAATAGCTACACAGAAATTGTATTCATTTAAATACTGCCTGGCCCATTAGTTCTAACCTCCTATTGGCTAACTCTCACATCTTGATTTAACCCATTTCTATTAATCTGTGTTCACCACAAGGTTGTGGCTTACAGGAAAAGATTTAGCATGTCTGACCTGGCATCTCCATGGCAGCTCTCTCTGACCCTGCTTTCTTTCTCCCAGAATTTAGTTGTGTCTTCTCCGCCTACCTAAGTTCTGCCCTATCCAGGCCAAGGCAGTTTCTTTATTCAACCAATGAAAGCAACACCTAGACAGAAGGACCTCCTACACCACTGGTGTTTTACTATTGTGTGGTCCAAGTGCCAGCTGAGATTGATGGTATCTTCTCCTCTACTTTGTTGATGAAGATGATGATGACTGATTGATCACAATAACCACTTCCTTGCATTATTCAGCATCTCCACGCTCACCGGCTGACATACTGAAAACTGTTATGGAGAATGTCTTACAGGTGCCTGGAAGTATGCATACCCCAGTAGTCTAGTGTGGCATTTCTACTCATAATCTCAGGTAAAATATGTCCAAGGAGAGGGCAGTCACTGTAATGCTAGAAGTCACATGTCTCTAGCATTGAGGCAATGACTCTAAAATACAAATGCTCACTTTCCAGAGAGTTCCTTCAGGGTTTTTTTTCTATGTGTTTTGCATTAGTCAGGGCACTCACCTTATCCAAGTAAATCAAGACGTGGTTATTACTGACTTCTGTCCGGCTCACATTCACGGAACTCTCAACCTAAAGAATTAGAGGTGCCACAAATGTTAATAAATAGATGTGAGCCCTGGAGACTCCAGGGAAAATGAAATTGTTTAATCATCAAAATACCCTGAGGATAGAAGTTCTTCAAAGGTCCCGTATAAACAAAAAAGTAAAAGTAAAAATGAAAGGTAACTTGGACGAAGGGCATGCTATTAGTATGGCATATGGTGCACTTGTAGAGCTGATGTATCTGAAGAAAGGAGAGTTACTCATTTTTCAAGGTTCAAGTAATATTCATAAAGGAGATTTTTTTCCCTTGTTTTTTTCCTTCTAGCCTCAAACAATCTCATTTTCACTAAACTTCTGTGACACAGAAGTTTATGATTAGTCATTTTCTTATTATTTCACCAGCTGATCTTCTTAGGCTTTGTCCCCTTAAGATGCTAAGATCTATGCAATTAGACAACTGTTGAAAAGGACAATAGATCTTGTGAGCCCCATAACTGCTTATCTACCACATATAAACACACATATGCAAGGATAACAAAGAAAAAGAAGCCGTGAATTTGAGAGAGAGTAAAGGAAATGTGGGGAGGTTGGAAGAAAGAAAGGGAAAGGAAAAAGACGTAACTATATTTGAATTAAAATAAAAAAATAAAGAGGGGAAAAAGATAACATGAATGCAAGTTTCCCTGGTAGCCATGATGTCTAAACACACACAACATGCACAAACACACTTCATTTGGAGAAGGCATAATTCTTTAAGACTTAATATAATAGTATTTTAGTAAATATTATCTCGGTCTGCAGATGCAAAATAGCTATCTTGGGCTTATCGTGAACATACCATCTCCGCTGTTGGTTTCAAGGGGACGAAGCCAGACACCATCTTCACATCAACAATTGCCATGTTGGAGTCAGAACGGCAGCCAGTGTAGCTGAAGATCCAGGGAAGGAAGACTTAGGATTTCCTGTATTATTTAATATTCTTTTTCTATGTCTATATGTTGACTATTCCATGGTTCTACAAAGTATACGTAAGATTTTCCAAGGACCCTAAAAAGCCTGCTGTGTGTTAGAATTTGTTTAGAACTTAGTAAATTCATAGAGACCAGGTCTGGAATCGGATTTCAAATTTGTGAACTCACTTGCCCTGTGTTTTAAGGAAGTTTGGCAAGGTGACATGCCCTCGAGGCCCCAATCTACACTGGGATTTTGTTATTCACACTTTACTTCCACAGTTCCCTAAGTAGAGCAGTCAGTCAACTCACAAGGGTCCTGTGGATAGTTTTTATAAGTCCTGTGGCCACTTGACTATTGCTGTGGATATGTTTGCTGTTTTCCAAACATTATACTATATGACTGGATTTACTTATTGACAGTGGAATTACAATGGAAGAGTCACTACTTCCTTTTATTTAAATCTTCTAAGAATTTTTTTCGTGAAGACCAAGATTACTATAAAACTTCATCATATAGAAGGAATTCAAGTAATAGACAAGGGTGATATTGTTTGTTTATTATCAGAAGTAATTCTTTGAGGGAATTAACTTTGGAAGGTAGCGGACAGGCAACATAAGGTCCATTACTGAGAAACTCAGTTTTACAAACTTAAAAGAATATCTTATTTTTAAAACAGGTCCAAATATTTACTATCCAACAGTTCTTCTAAGTGAGACGTTCCACTGAGAAGATGGGCTGTTCCCCTTGACCTTGAATTATGAAAACGAGTCTTACCTGACGTTAAGTATGATCTGGAAGCTGGTGTAAACTTTGCAATCATAACTCGTCCGAGGTAGAGTCTGCACTCGTAAAGCAAACGGGGACTTCTTCTCTCCCGGGAGGACATTGTATTTCAAGGATATCTACGGAACATTTAAAAAAGGAATCGGTTTTTGTCCTTTTCTTGAAATTCCCCTCAGCTGCCTTGACTCTTTCTCTGACTTGGTCATTTGCTTGCTGGGTTATGATTTTACAGGGAGAACAATTCCAGGGACCCTTCTCTTCAGCCCAAGTCTCACCTGGAGGTACACACATCCTTCTCCTTTCATCGTTGCGGTGTAATCCCCAGGCACGATCGGCAACTTGACCGTCTGCAGTAATAATTGGTTGTCATTGTTCACTTGGAATTTTGTAGAAAATAAATTTGAAGAAAAGATGGTCACTTGTGCATTTTTCTTAGCTCTTGTGAAAGTAGCTGCTCCATATTTGGACAAAGCTTGGAGAGCTACCACTGTGTCCTGAAAGAGGAATGGCACCACTCACTCAAGGATTGTTATGGTTGCTCCATAGTCTGAAGCTTACTCCCCATAACGGTGCTATTGGAGGGGGACCAAAGCAAGTAGGAGGCTGTTCTGGTTTGAATGAAAATGTCCCACAGAGGCTCCCATATTTGAATATGTGTCTGTTCCCCTGTTGGTGACACTGTTTGGGGGGAATTTTACCGTTGGTGTGGCATTGTTGAAGGAAAGAATGCCACTGGGGTGGATTTTGAGAGTTAAAAGTCTTGCATTGTTACCACATTGTTCCCTGGTCCATGCTTGACATTAAGAGTGAGCTCTCAGTGTCAGGTTCCTGCCACCATGTCTGCCCCTTGCTGCAAGACTTCCTTGCCATGACAGATTCTTATTCCTCTGGGACCATAAGCCAAATAAACCCTTCCTTCTCTCAGTCTCCTTGATAATAGTGCTATATCATAGCAACAGGATCATAATTAATACAGAGGACCTTAATGCACTGGCCGCATTGCTCCTGGGAGGGATTATGTTCTGGTGGGAATCCAAGGGAGTTCTTGCTAGTTCGTTGCTATAAAAAGAACAACTCTGACCTACACCGATCCCTGGCTTCCTGTTTTAAAACAGAGTATCATCTTCCCACATATGTTACCTCAACTGCAATTCTCTACAAGATGAGGAAGCCAGCAGGCAGGTGATGTAGGTGGGTCTTCTATCTATCTGTTGCTTTCATTGGTTAATTAATAAAGACAACTGCTTGGCCTGATAGGGCAGAACTTAGATAGGCAGAGTAGACAGAACAGAATACTGGGAGGAAGAAGGCAGTGAGACAGACGCTATAGCTCTCCTCTCCAAGATGGATGCAGGTTAAGATCCTTCCTGATAAGCCACCACCTCGTGGTGCTACACAGATTAATAAATATGGGTTAAAGCAAGATGAGAGGCTGAAACTAATGGGCCAGGCAGTATTTAAAAGAATACAGTTTGTGTGTTGTTATTTCCGGTATAAAGCTAGCTGTGTGGGGAGCCAGGCAGGAACACAGTCCGCTGATCCTTCTACAGGCAGGCAGCCTGTGCCAGAGCCTTATTTCATGTGTTTGCATGTCCTCTGGGCTTTTAGTATCAAAACCTGGAAGCTAAATCAGCCTCCTTCCTTTGCGGGATTACTCTCCGATATTTTGTTATGGAATGAAAGAAGCGCTAATATAGATAGGAAAACTCTGATTTCCCAAAGTTCTGTTAGCAGTCACAGGGTTTTAGGTTTCCTAGTTTTGTATCCTCTTCATTTATTTAAGCTTTAAAGACTAATCACAACTCCCGGGTGGATAATGGGTTAATAACATCACAACATGCCCTGGGTTGTGTGCCCTACAGTAAACTGATCTCTCTCTGTCTCCCTATATAAACGTGTGTGGTATGGGGTGTAGAAAACATATGTAAATGGGAATGGAATGCTTTATTAGCATCACCTAATTACTTACAGAGGCCCTTTGTACCATTATGAGCCTATTGCCCTGTGAACCAGTCAGAGTGTTGTCTGGTTCCCTTTCCAAATTAAACTTCTCCTGTGCTGACGAGGAGCCAAAGTCTTTTATACCTGCTCAGAGTCAGGCCTCAGTTTCTCCACAGGAAGCAGGGAGCTTAGTAACACCCCCCCTGCTGTGGTGCTCTTCTCATTCGACTCTCCCTTTTTGTCAGAATACCACCTGTGTTCACTTCCTCCTGGCCATGCTTATATTCTCAATGCCATTGACTCTGAGCTGGGAGGGTACATTTAAACGATACATTTCTAAGAAATCAGTGAAAATGATTTTTAATCAAATAATTTTTTTCATTCTTGTGGAAAAAATAATCTTATTTTTAATGGAATAGAAAAGGGCAAGATTATATTTCTCCACATCCTCTTTTCTCTGAGAGAAGATGTATGCTAACATCTACTTTCTCTGAAAATGAAGCTTCTTGCTGGGCGTGTGCTGATGAATTGTTAGATGCAGGAATCCATAGTTTTTGCTTGAGAGACTGGGTGAGTAAAGACAGTCCATTATGTTCCTAGTACACATATTTTTGTGTACCAAGAGGTGTCTGGGGAACATCAAAACTGTCTAGTTTAAACATAGACCTACCAATGGACACATCTGTAAGGAGAGAATGTTGAGTTAGGGTTCCCATTAACAGTTCAAAAGAGAGCCTCTGCCTGCAAGAAGAATGACAGGTAATTTTCCCTTCCTTCTTCTGGTGCCCTAGGACTGTTGTAGGCTCATGGATTTGTTATTGAAACCAGGAGACTATGGGAATACAGGGACGGGGTGGGGTGCCGTTGGCTAAGAACACTTTTCTAGCTGTCTTTGAATTTCTCCCCACTATTTTTGTCTATTATAATCCTTCAGGTCACTGACACTCTTTTGTTCTCGTGTGTGTTATCTAGTTAGCAAGTCTTTCACCATTTAAACGTGAAGTAAAAGGTTCTGACCAATATCTGACCTGAGTGGAGGAGAAGCCACCGTGCGAATTCTGCTGCTTTGTGAGCCACTTGACAATGAGCGTTGCAGCAGTCAGGTCCTCTTGGGTGGGAGCAGGCTGGGCTGTGAGATAGGCCAGGAGCACGTAGGCACTCATCTCTACCTCAGCAGAGGGAGCCTGAGCTTGGTACCAAATACCCTCTGGCACCATGGGTTTCTGAGGACTGGCCCAGTGGATGGAGATGTCTGGAGGTGAGAAAAAGATATCCATCAATGACTAAATATTTATATCATTGTTTGAAAGTAACCAGGGCAGAGCTAAAGTGAGATGTAATCTTTCAAACCTTAGAGAATTATGTTCCCTTTGGTATAAATGTGAACTGGACGTTTCCGTCCCATCAAGGCAGGGGCTGTTGGTAGAGTCACAGGACCCTTAACTACTTGTGACTTAAAACAGCCACTGTGGTTGTGCCCTGGGAGAAAGTTTTCTCACAGGCAGTGGGCAGTCTGTTTATGATGTGATCTTGAGCTTAACTAGACTGTAGTGGATACCTAATAAAACCTTTCCCGAGAAGTCTCCTGTGAATGTCACAGAGCATATGAAATAACAGAAGCTTATGCTCATTAGATTGCAAGAACTCTTTTCGTCTTTAAAATACCCAAAGCGGACATGCCTGTCTAAGGGATGGAACTGGTAAGGATTGCTGTGGAAAGTGAGCTTATGCTGGCGAGCAACTTGGCAACATTCAGCAAAGCAAAAAGTGTCAGGTCTATAGTGAGTCATTACGGTTCTAGAAGGATAGCTTGGAGAAGCTGGCGTGTGCACCCGTGTAGCCACTGTGGTTGTTCAACAAGGGGTCTGACATAGCAGCACACATCTGTCTCTCCAGGACTTGGGAGACAGAGGCAGGAGGATTGTGAGTTTGAGGCTAACTTAGGCTACCTAGCAAGATTTTGTCTCAATAATAAGTAGGAGTGACAATTAACAAGCTAAAGCCACAGGTGTTGATAAGGAGGTTTATTTGCATAATCTTAAACTTAAAAATTAAACAGAAAAGAAGCTGAAGGAATATCAACATATATGCTACTGCATATATGAAAAGATGAAAACTATAAAATTAATGTATTACTTATGGACAAATGCAACAAATACACCTGTATGTACTGTAATAATGAACTCAAGATAATGTTAACCTCTGAAGATGGAAATGAAACATGGAATTTTTTTTGTGTGCATTGGGAATACTTTATTTCTTATTCTGGGAATGAGTTACCCAGTATTTTCTAACTGTTCTTTATGCTCTTTGCATTATCTGAAGCATTTCTCAACATATTAAGAACATTTCATAACACTACCAAAGAGGACATGGTTAATGTTATTGAGCATGTGTATTGTATTTTCTTTTTCGTTAACTTCTCACATAAACTGTGATGTATGTAAACTATCGCATGAAACCAGAAAGATTGGTCAACGTGACTGAATTCTGTAATGAGACAAAATGCCAGAACTTTCTCATGAGGTCACCAAGGAAGGGTCAGATGTGGATTGGGGACTGCAGTTTTAGTAATAAGTGATGGCAGCTGGTATTTCTGTGACATTTACCATGTGCCACCCAGTCCACTAAGTGTTTACATTTATTATTCACTTAATGCAACAACCTGCAGGGCAAACCTTATCCCTGTTTACAGAAGAAGCTCACCCAGCTTCACACAAATAGTTTCTTTGGAGTGAGTCTCCAAGGCTGAGCTTCAAGCTGTTCTTATTCTTTGATGCTTCTTATTTTCTGATGTGTGATTTCATTTTTAAAGTCATAGATTTTTTAAAAATTATATGGAATATGTAGGTAACTAGATGATAGACAGCAGGGAGCGGAGAGGACAGAGGTCACAAGATGCAGGGTAGGGACAATCTACCGTGCATTTTTTGGTGCCCGGAATGTTGGCAGGAGAAAGATCTCAGACCTGCTCTCACCTTCTTTCACAGATTCCCCACTAAGTGATTTCAGAATCTCTGTCCTCATGGCCTGGTTCCCAGCAAGGGCAAATGCATAGGCCAGCAGCGCCTTAGTGTAGACATTGCTGCCGTGGGCTCCTTCCTTTGCTGACTTCCAGGCTGTGTCCAGGCAAAAGAGGGCATTGCGAACAACAGTATCCTGAGAAAAGCAGGCAGAAAGGAAACAGCTATGTGAACAAAGGTGATGGCCTTCCCAGGGAAGCACACAAAGTAGAACACGGCACTAGAGATAAAGACGTGTTTCCAGTTTATTCTTATACATAGAAGGAATCGCACCTAACCCAGGCTCAGGGTATCACACAAGAGGAGACAGAAAAGATGTCAGGGTAGGGAGGAGTGCTGTGAGATGCTCGCTACTGAATACGGCATAGCCACCAGACTATGAGCTTCCAGTAGCTAGGGCTACCGACACAAGACCTACACATGATCAAGCCAGACAAAATTCTGGCATAGATGGGGTAGGTGCTCTCCAGATTACACCCCCTACTGAGGCATTCTTGGTACTTAGTAGTTTCTGGAGGGAGAGAGGATCATGCATTTTCAAGAGCCCAATCCCTGGTCAAAGTCCCATGCTTCGGGGATGGCCACACACTCATGAACACAGGAGTAGCACCAACTGGACTTAGTGGGTTGTATTTTTCAAAAAAGACATGAAGTAGGGAAGGGAGGGGTTGATGAAGAAATGGAGGGGACTTGGAGGGAGGAAATACAGGGGGGGTATGATTGCATGTTACTGCATACATACATAAATTTCTCAAAAGGAAAAAAAAGTAATCCATTATCAATCATTAGTCTGGTATCAATCATATCTTTAGGATTCTTTGGGAAGTGGAGATGGTCATGGGAGAGAAACAGCACAGAAGCCTCCCTGAGAAAACGTAAACCTTTCTTCTTTGATTGAGCAAGAGGATCTGTGGAATATTTGTACTGCAAAGAAGGGAAGCTAACTTTGGTGATAAAAGCTCAAGTCTCAGACAATGGGCCAGGGTTTTGCTGCATCCAGAGCCACTTTTTCACAGGGAATGAAGTGGTACCCACAGTGACAGGGAGCGACATCTCCAGGAGAGCAATGGTGATGTAGGCAGACAAGGTAACTTCATCATCTACTCCTCCCTGTGAATGGGCAAGAGAAAGATCAGAGTAGTTCTAAGAATTCTATTAATTAGTTATTCTTCTGATGCTGTGTTGTGGAACGTATCACTTTTTAATACCCATCCCCCAGTCATTATGTCACATTAAATATGAACTCTATCCTCTCTTTCTTGGTAATGTCTAGGTCTTATTGTTCTTTGATGGATCTCTTGGTAATTTCTACCATATATTGTCTTCTCTCTGTCCTCACAGATCTTATAAGGAATAAATCAAAACTAGCTCTGGAATGACTCACCTTTATTGCATTGTTGAACAGGGACCCGGAGCTCCTGAAACAGCCATTGTCCTTCTGCTGATGGGAGAGCCAGAGGAGGGCTTGTGCCGTATGTGTTTCATGGATGAAGATATATTTTCGAGCGTGAACAAAACTCTTCAGCACAAAGGCTGTGAGCCTGGGTGAGGGGGAAGTGATTGTACATTTGCCATTATCATGACGTTAGAACCACTTCCCATCAGCATGCTTCATGAATTACCCCCTTACACGGAAGAAGTTTCCAATCGTGTGTGCGCTGGAGATGCCCTCTCCTTTAGTCTCATGGAAAAGACTTTAGGCCTAGAAATTGCCTTAGCCGTAAAGAATCTGTAGGTTTCTAGCCCCAATTGTTTTTCTTAGCTCTTTGAGGAAGGCCCTTTTAAAAGTCAAAAAGGTTTATATGGTCTGAAGAGAAAACAGCATGTCCTAGACCCTTCTCTTGAAAGGTGTCTTCCTAGAGATGGCAGAATCCTCTCATGCCCTGCCCTCCTATGTAGTAACATTAAGTCTGTTTTTCCTTAGGAATGTAAAAATAAGATTTTGCACCATTCTTAATTCTTTTCTCCCAATGAATTCGTCCTCTCTCATGGTAAGAGAATTCATCCTTTCTCATGACCTGAGAAAGATGATAGAAGCTGAAGCTGATATGGCTTATCTAGAAGTCAAGTGATATGCTCACGATATCTCTTTCTGGGTTAGGGGAGATGGTTTAGAAGAGACTATGTTGGTATAACATGGCCAGGATGGCTTTTAGGAACATATTTAGCATGCATGTTCTTGGATATCATATTAAACTCGCTAATACTGGTGCCTTTGTGTAGCATAGTTCACTCTAGATCTAACAACATATGACTTGACAGAGTCGCTGCTATTATAGCTGGAGTACATATAAAGTGATGGTTCAAAATAAGACCTCCGGAAACTGGCTTCTTACCAGGTACTGGCACCGTTAGTGCCAGATTTCTCTCCAAAGGTGCTGTAGGAGCCGTCCTGGTGCTTGTAGTTTAACTGTCTTTGGTACCCTGCAATAGTGAAACAGTATGGCAGGTTGAATGCCCATGGAAGCCAGAAAGATGATGAAAATGTTTGCCATCTCTTCTGACTTTTCTTAATTTTTTTTTGTCCGTATATAGTATGTTCAGAGTTTGGAATGCTTTATTGGAGTTTAGAAAGTAGATAGTTCCTTTGAAATAAATCACACTAATGTTTTCTATTATGGTAGCCATGACAGTGGGATAATATGTGATCGTAAAGATAATTAACTCAATCCAACTGACGCTATGCTGCCGACTTTCAGTCCCTCATCTAGTACTCACCCATATTGAGATAATCAATGGCCTTGTCCTTGACCTTCTGGGTCAGCTGCTGGGTTTCATTGAGATAATCCAGGACATAGATATTAGGAGCAAACAGAACCATATTCTGTTCTCCACAGCCATAGGGCATCCTAAGGAGATCCTGTGTGTTTTGCATGGCAGAACCCAATATATCTCCTAGAGAATGGCAGCGATGGGAAATAATAAAATTTAAGATTAGATCTGAAATACTGAAAAGAAATGAGTAATTAGCCACGTTAAAAAATGAGTAATTTTGCAAAGGGTGCAATTCAGGGACAGAAGAATTACTAGAAACAATAAACAATTCAAAGAGGAGAAGACATTGAGAGTTACATTTTCATGTATGTATGTATGCATGCATGTATGTATGTATTTAAGACAAAGCATTGCTGTGAAACCCAGGCTGGCCACAAACTCTCTATCTCTCTGCTCTGAGCTCTCAAGTGTTGGCATTGTAGGTGTGTCTTACCACATTGTTCTTGTTGTTTTTGTTTGTTTCGAAAAAGCATTTATAGAAAGTAACACTGTATAGGCTGAGAAGTTGTTTTAATATATTTATGAGTGTGTGTGAAACAACAATTTTTTAAGGAGTAATAATTTAGAAGAGAGTGCAAGGGGGTACCTGAGAGGGGTTGGAAGGGACAAAGGAAAAAAATGGTGTAAATATATTTTAATTTAAAAGGTCAAAAATTATAAAGTACAACCATTTTGCTGGGTAAATACAAATAACTCTGTTTCTATCTTTCTATCTATCTATCATCTATCTATCTCTTCTATCTATCTATCTATCTATCTATCTATCTATCTATCTATCTATCTATCTATCTATCATCTATCTATCTATCTCTACATATCATCTATCTATGTAAATATTAATGAAAAAGAAATTCAGCAGAATCTAACGTACAGATTCCCTAAGGAGTGAACTCACCCAAAACAGTGACAGAGGCTCGGGCAGAGTCCTTGACTACATCTGGTGGCAATTTCAGGGTTATCCGTTCAGACACCTCAGCACCTAGGGCAAGAAGCACATCATCACCAGAAAAGGCCATTCCACACTTCGTCTTTCAGTGACGTTGATGGCTGGGAAACTAGAATTGTGCCTTACACATAAGCTACTTCGGAAAAGTTGTTCCTTTTTAAAAATGAAACAAGTTTTTGTTCTGATATTAGGGGTTTCTGAAATTTGGAGATTGTCATAATTCATCCCAAACCATCTGTTCTCCCCCGATGTGAAGTAGCATTTCCAAAGAAGGCGCCTGGTCATTGAGGCTGAAGCAGAGGCTCCGTTACAGTCACTGCAGAGCCTACACGGTGTGCTCAGGACAACAGGACCTATTGTAGCGCACACCATCACAACTCTCTCTCAACAATCATGAGAGGGGAAAATCCGGCAAAGATGCATATGTACAAATAAACAAAGAGAAACTCCCTAAATAGTTCTAAATTCTACAAGTCATGTTCTTCCTTTTAGATATGAATATAGTATATTTTAATGGAAGACTTCTAAAATAGGAGTAAAGAAATGAATAGTACCTGACTCATTAAAAATAAAATAAAATAGAAAAATATAATAGTTATTTCCTATGTATCCTTTTCATAAAGCTATTATCAAAATTTTTGCAAAAAAAAAGACAAATAAGCAAACATAAAAGTAACCAAGTGGAAGAAAATACTTTGACTTGCTTTCAATAAAGTAATAACAATTAAAAGATTTTGATTTGCTTGAAATAGAGTAATAATAATTGATGGTTAAATATATGCTGTCACTTTAATCTTGAGGAATATATGAAAAGGCAAATGAAAGAATTGTGGTATTTATCATCTCTTTCTCATAAAATTAATGTTGAGTTACATAAGAAGTCAGATGCCATAGGTAAGGTTGAAAGAAAACCCAGTGTGTTCCTCAAATAATTAGCGTTATCTCCACTCAGGTCAAAAAAGACAAAATACCCAAATATGTGGTCAAATGATATGACAGGATTTTATAAACAAGCCCTAAACAAACAAATGTATGTTTCATTTGGAATAACCATAGACATCAAGAAATGACCAAGGGGCCCCAAGGAGGGCTGTCCAAGGGAGGGGAGACAGGTTGCGCTGGTAAGGATAAAGGGAAATAACGGAAGAGGAAGGGTTAAACTGGGTCAGAAGTGGACGGTAGGATAGAGTGTGGAGTACAGGAGAGGTAAATAACACTAAAGACCTTTCTAAAAAGACCATTCCTGGGGCTCACATCAGGGAAGCTGCAGAAAGGGAAACCCGACCACCTGCAGGAGCCTAGGCAACTGAAGGAGGAGGATCTAGAGCTCTGTTCTGGGGAGACCTTGCTCTTCCTGACCGCCCATTCTTCAGAAGCACACGAAATGTTATTTGGGGTAGATCATACTTTAGGCCACAGGATCAAACAATATGAAATCACCTTTTTGTCAGTATATCATGAAATAACAACAGGGAGAATCTCGTAAAAAATCATGATTGTGTGGATATTATGTAGCCAGCTCCTGAAGAACTAGTGTATTGATGAAGAAATTGAGATCCAATTAAAAACATCATGGGACAAATGAAAAGGGAAACACAAAATATCCAAACCTACCACAGACAAAGCAGTTCTAAGAGGAAAATGTATTAAGTGTCCAAACCCAAAGAGCAGGAAGATCTCAAGACTAATATTCTCCATTGGCAATTAGAACTAGATAAGCTACCACGAACAGGTAGAAAAGATAGAATTATTCAGTAACAAATAGATTATTTAGAAGGAATGGGCACATTTCTGGAGATCTGCAATCAATCAATACTTCATCAAAAAGAAATAGGAAATCATAACAGACCAAAAATGAATCAGAATACTGACTTGGTATTAAAAATCTCCATTAAAGAAAAATCTAGAACCTAATGACTGTACTGTTGAATTTGATGAACTAGCTAAAGAAATAACACCAGTCTTTCTGAGTCTTCCAGAAACATTACAGAAGGAATATTTCCAATAATTTTTGTGAGATTAGCCTTGCCTAGCAAAGGCATCACAAGAAAAGAAAATTCCAGGCCAGTGTCTTTACAAACACAGATTTAACAACAACCAGCAATGTGACAACAAGCTAAATTCAATGCCACATGTAATGGATCATACACCATGATTAACTGGGATCATTCCTCTGGTTACAAGAGTGATTCACCACAGGCCAGTCACTGTCACATACCACGGTGACAAAATGAGGGATGAAAAGCATTACTGCTTCATTGCATGGAGAAAAACAATTGGACAAAATTCAAAACACTTTCCTGATAAAATCCCTCACCAAATTAGGTACAGAGGAATATATCTTAACACACCAAAGGCAACACTTACTCGACAGAGAAAACTTGAAAACCTTTTCTCTATGATCTGGAACAAGATGGGACACCCTACTTTTTCCACTTCTACTTACAGGGCTGGAATTGCCAGGAGGAGGAGGAGGAGGAGGAGGAGGAGGAGGAGGAGGGGGGGGGGGAGGAAGTGGGGACGGATTCCAGCACAGAATTTCCTGAAGNAAGAAGAAGAAGAAGAAGAAGAAGAAGAAGAAGAAGAAGAAGAAGAAGAAGAAGAAGAAGAAGAAGAAGAAGAAGAAGAAGAAGAAGAAGAAGAAAATCAAAGCATAAAGAAAGATGGCAGTCACTCTGGTGTGATGATTGCAGGAAACCTCCACTCTAAAGTCATTGCAAGCAGTAAATAAACAGGGCACAAAATCAACACACAAAAATCTGTAAAAGAAGTACTTTTACTTTTGCAGATTACTGTTACTGTAAGAGAAATTGAATCAGGGACTGGGGAGATGATTCACTGGTAGCTGCTCTTCCAGAGGACCTGGAGTTGAGCCACAACCATCCCTAACTCCAGTCTTAGGGATCCAATGCCCTCTTATGTTCATGAATATCATGCAAACACGTGGTTCACAGACACACATGCAGGCAACACATACACACAAAATCAAAATAGGTCTCAGGATCTAAAAGAAATCTAAATAACAATCCTGGTTTTAGTTGTTTTGGGGGGAAATGTGTAGGAATAAATTTAACTAAGATAAGAGATTTTTAAAAAAGACACACTGGAAAGTATGAAACATTGAAAGAAATGAAAAATAAAACAGATTAATAGAAAGACATCCCATGTTCATTGATTAGAAAAATAGTGTGAAAATGCTTGTATGACCCAAATCAATCTATAAATTTAATACAACTCTTTCAAAATTTCATGATCATTTTTCATAGAAATTGAAAAGACAACCTTAAAATAGATGTGGGAGCAGAAAAAAATAGCAAAGGTAATCACGGGCAAAAAGAACAGAACTCAAGGCATTACTCTGTATGTAAGTACATTACAAAACTGACATTATTAAAATCACATGACATTTGCATTAAAATATACATAGAGAGACCGCTGTAAAAGTATAGAGACATGAGAAGTGAATCCACATGTGTGTAGACAACTTTCAATGAAGAGCAAAGAATAGAATGAGAAAAGAGAGTCTTCAAAAATGAGTGTCAAAAGAACCAGATGGTAATCTGAACACAAGAAGAACTGCCTCCTTGCCTTTCAGGAAGCATTCTTTGGTTAGGATGGGTGTTTTTGTTTGTTTGTTTTGGATTCCCTGCCTTGGCATCCCAAGTGCTGGGATTACAGGCATGCACCAACGCACCCTGACCTCTTTAGGAACTACTTTCTAGCTCATCTGTCACAGTACTGATGGCACTTTTTGTTTTATCCCACGGGAAATGTGAAAAAAAATCTTTGAATTTCCAATGTTATACAAGTCTTAGTCAAAGTGAGCTTAGCTATAGTGGTTGAGACTTTACCGGTTGGACAATGGAAACTGTTGAATGCCACTTCATTCTCTAGACCTTCAGGCTGTAGATAAAAAAAAAAAAAGAAAAGTTAAGATAAAATGCATTGACCTTAGGGGTCCGTGTGTTGTTTCAGGACAGAGATCCTTATAGTTAAGGGAAGGATTTATGCATTATATACATATATAAATGAATAAATACAAATGAGTGAAGATTAATGCAATTAATTAAAGAGAGAAAATTATGATAGATGATAAGTAGACAGACAGATAGATGGATGAATGGGTGATGAATAGAGAGATGAAAATATTGTGAAACATACATATATTAATGTTATTGTAGTAGCTACATATTTATGCTATTATGAACCTTATTATACACTGTGCATTATTTAACATTAGAAGAAGAAATTGAAGAGTTGAAGAGTTGAAACCCTAAAAATAGTCAGACCCTTAACTGATTCCACTCTCCTGTGACTCAGTGTGTTCTCTCAGGGAGGCAGGTTTGCTTACTTCAACCAACAGGGACTTGATGATGGTGTCTTTCTTTCCACGTTCAGGGACCACTGGCACCTCATTCCCACAATGCATCTGAGAGTTGAGAGCCTCTGCACTCACAGTGAAATTCACATTTCCTTGCAGGAAAAGAAAAAAAAGCCAAGTAGAGATGAGTACATTTCCCCTTCCTCCATGCTCTCAAGCTCAGAATTTGCAAGGGTTTGCTTCAGATTAGGAAAAACACGGGACCTGAAATGGAAGCAACATTTACTAGAGGCCAGCGACACTAGAGGTAGAGGTGAGGAACTGAGGGTCCCTTGCACCCTTATCTTACAAGAAAAGACTTCTTTTTGCTGTGGTTGGTATTTTATTTTATTTGTGGTATGGGCAAGACTGGCCTTGAACTCATGATTGACCCTGACTGGCCTTGAAGTCATGAAGGACCCTGACTGTCTTTAAACTCCTGATTGACCCTGGTTGGCCTGAACTCATGGTTGACCCTGTCTCTGCCTTCTTAAGGGCTGGCCTGAAGGTGTGCACCAGTAAACCTGGCAGTGTTTGGCATTCTGGAATGCAAGTCAAAGAAAATCAGTCCTCCTGCCTGGGGGTCTTTGTCTGGGAAAAGGAACACGGCTTCCCCTGTGACTCCCGATCCTCTGGGACTCCTCGGCTCACCTAATGACTTTGGAGTTATTACCCAGGACACAGTGTGACGCTCGTTCAAACAGATGCAGTGAGAATTTTGCTCCTTTTCCATTGGGGCAGTTAGGAAATCAGGAGATGCCTCCAGCTGCACAGCAACCTGGAAACACACAAGAAGCAAAATTATGTACACTGTGGAGTATGGCATTGCTGTCTGGCTCTCTTGCTTTCTACGTTATTGTCTTAAGACAGAATATCTCACTAAACCTGGATCTTACTGATTTCTCTGGAATGGTTAGTCAGCCCCTTGTCTCTGCTCTTTTAGGGTTAGGATTAAAGATGTCTTCGTGTTCCCATGGCTTTTCAGCAAACACTTTACCCATCACCCACCTTCTTAGAATGGTTACAGGTTTCTAAGAACACAATTGTACTTTTCAGATATCAAGGGGAGTAAAAGCAACACTCAATGAAGAAATTCACATAGTTCATGTATCACCAATCATGAGAATTCTATATAGATTTGAATAGACATGGGTGATCAAAAGTCATTAATATTGTAGCTTTAATTATTTCTTGGTGTGGTTTAACACACATGCACACGCGTTAAGAATGTTTGCGAGTCCTAAAATTGTTTGAAATTGTGCTATTTCTTGGCCTAGAACTTACTGGAACATAGAATGTCTAGTTATCTCTTTCTGGGATATTTGGTAGAAAAAAAAATGAAAGACAAAACAATACAAAGAAAAGGGGGAAGAAAGAGCCAAAACAATAAAGTGAGGAAGAAAGAAAAAGGAGAGGATGTAAGATGGGAAGAGGGGAAGGAGCCCTGAAAGCTGGGAATTAAAGATGGTTTTTATCTAGTTACACTTTCTGTAAACTACAAAAAGAATGTAACCTAATTTTTAATTTGGTCATTGGATTGTGGAGGAGGATTTATGTGAATTTAGCTGAACAGTTTTTGTAAAGCTCACTATTTATATGTCAAAGAACAAGATGTCGCTTTTAAAATAAAAAAAAAAGAAGCAAAATTAAAGATAGGGAGACCAAGTTTAAACCGAAGCATACTTGAAGATGGTTAGACTTCATGTCGCCTGATGTCAACGGCATCAATAGACACAGGGCTGTGCTGCCTTCATTAGCACCTCACAGATGAACCTCAGCCCTTGGAGGATAGCTTGGTCTTATAAGTGGTGGAGCCAGAAGAAAGATAACGAAGGGCTATTGCCTGGGGGAGCGCTCTTTCTGGGACTCCTGCGTGACTACTTTCCAGCTCAGTCACTACATAAAAGTCTTTAAGTAGTTCTGGTTTGGGCTGAGGCAAGATGTACAAAACAGCTTTTTAAATGAAATTATGTATAATGAGCGCACTAAGAACTAACATGTAAGAAGACAGAAGCTGAGTGCACCAACTCTAAAACACGAGACGGGGTAGGGCGATGCTTGCTGGGGTCAGAAATCTTTCTATTGTACAAATGACTTGACCTTAAAGGATGGTGATCAATGTCAGAAACTTGTCTTTGTTGGTTGACTCTTAGAGATATCCATTTTCATAATCTCTGAATACGTGCATAATAGTTTTTCTCTATTGACCATATTTGTAGACAGGACATAGGTTTACTTTTTTATTTTTTTGAAATTTTTTGGTATTTCTAAGAATACAACTTTCAGCCAGGTGTCTCATGCCTTTAATCCCAGCACTTGGGAGGCAGAGGAAGGTGGATCTCTGTGAGTTCAAGGCCAACCTAGTTTACAGAGCAAGTTCCAGGACAGGCACCAAAGGGCACAGTGAAACCTTGTCTCAAAACATAAAACAAAAACAAACAAAAGCAAAGCAAAACAAAAGAAAAGAATGTAACTTTCTTTTAATCTGCCTGTGCTTGACTGAGAAAATAAATCTCTACCCGGATGCACTTTTGGAGGTAGTTCAGCACGGTGGCCTTGAGTGTGAAGGCTTCTCCACGAATCACAGAGTAGGGCATCGTGAGCTCCACGAAGAAGGGCTGGAAGGCTTGGAAAGACACCACAGGAGAGAGGGCAAGTCCAGTGTCATTGGACAGGCAGAGGGCTCCGGCCTTCCACTCAGTGATGGTGTCAGGCACCGTCAGCTCCTTTTCAGTTCTTCCTGTTGAGCTGCAGGTGGGGGGATGTGAAGGAGGTGAGCGGCTAAACAAATCCCCTTTAGAAAGAGAGCCCTGTAAACGATTCTGTGGCCATAACTTAAATGCGCTCAATAGAAATATTGGTACCTGAAGAGCAAAGTCAAGACTTCCTGTGGGGAAACAGTGAGATTGTCTTCTGTCTTCAATTAAGTTCATTTTACAATTATCTCCTGATAACTAAATCTAATCCCTTACAGAAAAACATAGTTATAAACTGTGCATGGAATCGATATTTTTCTCAATTTCTGTTATAAAACCTGATCCCACTCGGGTGGGTCTACAGATCTCACTTCGGCCACTGCAGTGTTTGTTTGGCCAGAAATATTCTAAGCTTGACTTTTCTTGCTTATCAGTAAAGGAGCAGACTGGTTTTTAATATGTTACATTTTACTTGCTTACATTTGATCTTTATGCTCATATTTTTAGAATCTTATAATTTAAATCTAGAAAGTCTTGCTTCTGACTCGAAAGATATAGGTAACACGGTAACTTCTCCCCAAAACAGGGATGGAACTTACAGGTGGGAACTGAAAGATGAGGTAAGAGTTTTTAGTTTCTCCTAGAAGAGACTCATTTAGCCCATTGCTCTCTGAGAGTTGGACTCATTAGCCCACTGTAGAGAAGGAGAGGTCTCCCAGAAGAGTGAGAAAAGCCTGGATAGAAAGGTGGGTATTTCTTACTACTCTACCCCAGGTTTTTGCTTTGGTGACAAAATTAGTTCCTGGCTTCTACTGGAAGGAATTTGTCAATGCATCAGGCATCTCAGCTTTTGTACTTCTCTCCACGGGTCTGGTCTGCTTCCTAAATCACCCATCTCAGGAAAGGGATGATGCTTGCATTCTCAAGATCTCTGACTCCATGGAGAACAAAGAGAAAAGGTGCCATGGATGTGTGCTTTTGACCAGTGCCTTTCTCCCAGGGCTCAGCACAAAGAGAGCAGGTGACAAGCATCCAGCTCCTAGTTGTGGCCTGAAATAACTTTAGCCACACTTATTGACACTGTTTTCTCCAGAGGTCAGGACTTTAATAAACTCATAGTCTTCTGGGAACCCAAACAGCTGCATGGGCCTTTTCTGCTGCTCCTTCTGCTGTTTCAGATGGCTCCAGACATAGGGCAAAGTGTCCCAACCAGCTCGCCTGTCTCTGGAAGCAAGGACAAGGTTGGCCCCTGGACATAGGGACTGAAAGGATGAACAGAAACATGTGCAATATGAACAAGAGTGGAGCCATTGTCACAGACCCTCTCCTCGGCTTTGCAAGGTGTGAACCCAGTTCCTGGGTTCTCCAAGAGGAACAAAGGATTTGGGCAAACAGTTAACATGCAAATGATTTCTAACCATGTCTCAGCGGGTCAGTTTCCATCTCATCTGTCTCGAGGAGCTGACAGATCTTGGCAACTGCTAAGTTTCTGGTGACCACAATGACAAGTAGATGGTGCGAACAAGCACAAAGATCCGAGAAGCATCTAGAATCTCTGGCTTGGCTGACTGTGAGGTGCCCCTTGAATACTGGGAGATCCCAATATCTCACATTCAGCCACAATATGCAGACAGATCCCATGAAGCAATAATAAACTTAAAAAAACAATCAACCAAACAGACCTATCTAGAACTTTCAGGGACAATAATAGGCACACAGTGGGTACTCTCCAGGGTAGATCACAGGCTAAGTCAAGAAACAAGTCTTAACAATGTTAAAAAGCACAAAACAAATTTGTGTATCTTTTCTAACAAGATTGTTTCATTCTTCAATTGCCCTAATTTAAGGAAGAATTAGTATCAGCCTTTTAAAGACATTCAAAAATGGCAATAGAGACCAACCTCAATCAGATAGCCAAGCTGGATGAGACCCCCACAAGAAAATCAGTCTGTAAGCCAATATCTTAAATAAACCAAGACACAATCTTTTATATTTATTTTTAAAATGCTTCAAGATCCCCGATGGCAGTAGGCAACAGAAATGCTGTAGGTCCCAAATGGTGGTAGCGGGCCACGTGGCAGCAGACAGTGGACCCTGCCAGCAGCCAGTCCCAGGCAGAGACGGCTGCTGGTCCCCGAGCAGTGGCTGGTCCCAGGCAGGGAGACACATGGTGGACAGGCAGGAGACAGAGACATGGATAGACACAACATGCAGGGTGAGGTTGAATATTTATTCAGGGGGTTATGAAGGGGAAAGGGAGAAGGAGGGGGAGAAAGAGACAGAGACAGAGAAGGGGGGAGCGGAGAAGTGGGGAGAGAGGCAGAAGCGAAGCTGCCTCTCCGAGAGGAAGATGGAAAAGAGAGCGAGCTCAGGCTGAAGATCAGCCTGCCTCAGCTGATGGGGGAGGGGGTGGGCGTGGCTTGTCTCTTAAAGAGACAGAAACCCATAACACAATCCCTAATAGAATAACAGCTAACTGAGCCTGATGGGACATTAAAGAGATGATGCGGTGAGCACATCTCTCACTGAATGAGAAACAGTGCCATCAATGTGGCACACCACATTAGCTGATGAGAGAGTAGAGCCCATGTGATTATCTTAACAGGTACAGAGCAAAATGCCAGCATCCCTTCCTGATGGTACAAAGGGAAATTCTCTCCAGGTTACACAGACTGCTTCTGAGAACCCCGGACACTGTACCCAGTGAAGCAAACCTGAAAGCTCCGCCTATAATACCCAGCACAAGACCAGGAGCCCATTCCCACTCTGGTTCAACCGAGCACTGTCGAGAATAATTAACTAGAGGGGGAAGAGAAGTCAAAAGTACCCAAGCTGGAGACGACGAAGATCATTCCTGTTTACAGATTAGCTCATCCCAAATGAAGAAAATCTCAAATGTTCATTAAAAAACAAAACAAAACAAAACTAATCAATAAACTCAATGATGCTGTTCGGTACAAAATCAATATATGAAAGTATGTTTGCACTTCTAGACCAGTAACAAGCTATCTGGAAAATAAATAAAGACAGTGATCCCATTTATGATAAAACAAATACTTAGAAATCAACTTAACCTAGGAGGCTTCTACATCACTCAACCGTACGGATGCTGCCACAGTGAAAGTGAGACACGCGTTACACAATCCTCAATAGATACATTAAGAAGGGAAAACCCACTACAGTTGAAAAACTGCCATGGATCTATATTTCTGCATCTTACATAAAAAATAAGTTACTTACTCCAAGACCACCAAGTCCCAGATCCATGTCTCAGGGAAGTATTTCCGTATAATCTCCTTGGGAGACTCAGGAGCCTTTAGGAAATCCTCCTTGGGGCTTTGGCTTGAGAGTTGGTACGCAACTGGTCCTGTGGTAGGAGAGGAGACAGGGGCAATAAATGCCAAGAGTGGGGTCAGGAGATGTTGTGTTACCAAGGCGCCTCCACAGAAAGATCAGGAAGGACACATGGACAATCAGGAGGGCTTCTCAGAGGAACTGGCATTTCATCTGAATTCTGAGGCATTAGAACAAACTGAACCAGGGGAAGAAAATCTCAAGCACAGAATAAAAGAAGCATGGCAGAAAGTCTTGGATTGTATACAAAAGGGAGGGAGGGGCTTGTGCAATCCCAGGAAGCTACTGCCCATTGTGCCCCATGAAGAGACCTAGGGTGCTGGGGGGGGTGAAGGGGAGGTGGGGAGCGCAGAAGCCTAGGTTGCCGTTAACATGTTTGTCTGTGGGAGCAAATTAAAAAGATATGGTAGCGGTTTTGAGAAAGAGTTTACAGCAATGGAGGAAGCAGGGCTAGAAAAGCTCTGTACGCCATAGTGAGTCCGAATGTCAGTCAGCTCTCCCATACCCTGAACATGACAGCCACTCCCTTTAGGGAAATGTACGCGGATGGACGTACTGATAGACAGTAGATACACGGGCAGATCATACACCTATATTGCCTATAAATCCTAATAATAACGGAGTCTACATTTCATAAATAAAGACATCCGATTCTCTGTAGTAAACGTCATACAGAAAAGGAATTCTCACGGAATGTTTCCCTAGACTTTTCCTTTTCTCTGTACTTAACATGGCCAGTCACTAGTTAGCAATTTAATACTAAACCCATGCTGCCCATTGTGACTCAGCAAAGACCCAGCTGGCATCCCCCAACACGGCGAAGAGTCTTCACTGATACTTTAGGGCCATTGAGCAACGTCTTTGCTTGACTGGGAGAAGGCAGCCTGCTTGTTGAGCTCCTGGGCACCATCCCTTTTCCATGCGCCCCTCATCTCTATCAGCAAAGACAGACAGATTTCCTGGCTCCTCAGAGCCCTTCCTTTCTTTACTGTGTGCCTGCGTTGGATTTGCACCTCTCTTAGGCCACTGGCGACAGTCGGCCTCTTGTGCTCTGTACTTGGCAGAGGAGTGACAGTATCAGACTTGAGCTAATATCGTCGAACATTATGCAATGGGCTTCATACATCCGAATCAAGTCTTTTGTTAATTTTGATCATGTTTTGTTTATGTCGTTTGGGTCAGTGTTTTCGGCACTAACCTCCTCTGCTGTTTCCGGACCATCCACAGACCTTGGGTTTACGGATATCTGAGTTGGTGAATACCTTCAACCCCATGTCCTACAAAGGAGATGATCAGATGATCAGTGCACAGCATGCACAAGTCCTTCCATCTGAAGTAAACTTCCTGTGTGTGTATTTAAAGCAGGAACATTAGCACGCTCATGGTGTTAATTTTGTCCCTTAAACTCCCCCGACAGTCATGATTTTATACATGATACTTAGAAATATCACAAAACAATAAATTTCAATAAAAGAAAACATTATTAGTCATTAAAATTGGTCCTGAAGTCGCTGCATTCGGCAGATCTGCTCCTGCTGGTGAGCTCGGAGATGTCACTTGGTTCCAACAGTGACAAGACACTTTTCCACACAGGATACTTTCAGAGCCTTCAGAGCTGTCTCTAAGGTAAGGAGCTTACCTTTAGGAAGCCATACATGTCCTCCTCATTAGTATTCAGCACCGGGGAATACAGGATGCCATTAATGTAGACATTGCTATGCTTGATACAGTCTTTGCTGTCTTCTTCCTCCAGATTCGCACCCTCAGGGTAGCCAGTGAGGTCTTTCACTGGGAGCAGATCATAAATCTGCAGAAACACAAGCAGGTAGGGCTAGCTTGATGTGGCTTTTTATTAAAACAAAACAAAACACAGGACCAAGAGCATCAGTACCAACTTTCCCTCTCCTCAAGCACTGAGATATGCCTTAATGATGAGAGACACAGTTGTGCTGTGGGTGGCACTATATTTTGGGAAGAAGGAATGAAGTGACATTTCTGTCGCCACCTTGCAGTTAGCAAGAAACTCTGCATAGAATGAAGGGCACCTGTCCCAGACAGAGCAAGTACTGTAGACATCCTCCGTGTGGGAGGGGACAGAGACAAAATGCTCCAGGTCATCATGCAGTCCCTACAGGCTGACCTCTGACCTTCTGGGGCTGACCTCTGACCTTCTGGACACAACGCCTTCAATCCATTCAGGGGAGAGAAGTAAAACAGACACCCAGTGCTGAGAGAGGCACGGATGTGCTTTCAAGGAGAAGAGACGGTGGCCAGGGAAGAATGGACTGGGAGTGCGTGGTCATCCTCACAAGCCCCGCCCCCAGCCCCGCCCCTGCTTTGATTTTCTCCCAAACATAGATGGTCCATTTCAGTTATGAGAATGTAAATTCTGTAGGACACAAATATCTGATTTTTCATAGCTCCCAACCAGGTCCCAGCACTTATACAGCCCGAGAACACAGCAGGTGTTGAGAGCATGCTCAGTGGATGACCACCAGGTAAAACTGTTTTATTAGTAAAATACTAACAAAGGCTTGAAAGGCGCTCATGTCCTGTTACAAAGGCCCAAACGCTCCCTCTTCATGACTACAGAAGCACTAGCTGTCTACTCTGTGTCCATCAGTGCTGCTGGCCTTTCAGAGCTATGACAAGCACAAAAATCACATCACACATACACAAACCAGGGCTATTGTTCTGCTTATTGACATGCACTTAACATGTCCTTTAAATATATTTTTAACACTTTCTATTAAAATATGACTTGAAAAGCCCAAGCAGCGTGGACTGATGAGATGGTTCAGCGGGTGTGTCTGCCACGCAAGCCCCAGGGCCCGAGTTCAGTCCCCAGAGCACACTGCACAAGGGCAAAGTTGACGCTTGAAAGTTGTTCTCAACCTGTGATCTACTCTGTAGCCTTCACACATCCACACACGTCATAAACATACAGCAATGACATAAAGTAAAAATTAAAGACCAAGAAGTTATATTTTCTTCTACTTCTACTTCCTTTTTAAAATCTTGTTAGCTTGTTTGTTTGTTTGGGACTGGGTCTCTCTATGTAGTCTTGGTTGTCCCGGAATTTGCTGTGTAGACCAGGCTGACCTTCAAAACACTGGTTTTCTGGTTGAATATACTGAGCAAAACACTTGCATTGTTTTTGTTTTGTTGTTTGTTTTTTGATCCACTCACAGAAGCTGGGAGTGTGATGAGGAAACAGAAAGTAGGAGAGAATGTGTGCAAGCATCTTCCTCAGTGAGCAAGGGGCCTGTCAAAGACTTCAAAACTATTAACCTATAGGGAACTATAGTTGTCTTTATGTTTTTATTTACTGTTTGAGACTTCCCTGTAATAGATTTTGATCGTATTCTTTCCCTTCCCTCAGCCTCACCATAGTTTCGATAGGTCTTACATTGCTCGGGCATTTCCCTTTGTTTCAAGGCCCTCACACCACATGGTTGTCGCTCATCTGCAAAGCTGACAAGGACTCACTGAGGATGCGGAGAGCTCAGCCTCGGGTTTCATGAGCAGCACACTTTGGTCCACAGCTCGTAGGGCACAGAGGGACTGAGGAGAAGCTTTGACTTTGAGGAGGGTACGAGAGGCCGGAAGGCCATCATTTGGGCTGAAGCTCAAATCCACCTGGCATAGAGGAAAGAAAGTTCAGGAAAACCAATTTCTGTATATTCCACCCGGGGTCACTTACACTTCCCAGGTGTTCCTCGCCTCCAGCATGTAACAACTTTGGTTGTTTTCCCAGTGGTTGGTGTTACCCTACATGAGAAAGGCTTTGTTGTGCCTTGGAATTTGCTCTGATTCTCAAGATTGATTAGACCATTGTGATGGTCTCTACAGAGTCTTCTAAAAGGTCAGGTTTGACGTGTCAGTCTTGTATCTCAGATATACAATGAAAGCTCATGAACTCTGGATTTGTGGCCTGCAAAACGCTCTAAGTGTTTTTGTTCAGGCTTCATGTGGCATTTAGACTTGCTTGCGTGCTTCCCCATATCCCATCACAGAGAGAGAAAGGAAGCATCGAGAGTTAGGCCATACGCACAGAGAACTTTGAAAACGATGCAATAACACAAATTCTTAATGAGACTCTGCTGTGACCTCGTAGGACGTCGCTGGGACAATCCACACATGTATAAAAGAGCGGCTAGCAACAGGGACTGCGAGTCCTAAATGTAGAAATTTGATTGATTATAGGAAGCACCCACCTTATTGACCAGACAGTTTCCAATCTCATATTTGACAGTATCTGCAACGACTTCGCCACCAGGCAGAATGATATAAAGGAGCAATCTAGCTATAGGAGCCAGGTCTGACTCCACTGGGATTACTATGGAGAAATGGCCTTTCTCTGGAGCAGAGAGAATGGGAGACGGCAACCATGGGTTAGACACATTCAGAGTGAAAATGAGAGTCACTTCGTCGCACAGAGCTGGTCCGAGCCCCTGGCCTAGCCAATGAAAACTCCAATGAGTGGACGTGACCAACAGTCCACATGACAAATGCATGGCTACCTCGTAGAACCCTGGCTCTGGAGAAGCAGTTCCATGAAATCCGCTCTCCTGTATTTATACTTATGTCCTCTTTTGATGGAGGTGGGTCTTGTATTTATCTGTTGCTTTCATTGGTTAATTGATAAAGAAAACTGCTTGGCCCTCATAGAACAGAAAATTAGGTAGGTGGAGTAGACAGAACAGAATAGTGGGAGAAAGAAGCTGAGTCAGTGAGTCGCCATGATTCTCCCACTCCAGACAGACACAGGTTAAGATCTTCCCTGGTAAGCCACCTCGTGGGCTACACCGATTATTAGAAATGGGTTAGATCAATATGTAAGAGCTAGCCAATAAGAGGCTGGAACTAATGGGCCAAGCAGTGTTTAAATGAATACAGTTTCCATGTAATTATTTCGGGTAAAGCTAGCCGGGTGGCAGGAAGTGGCCTGCTGCTCCTAACACTACACTCATTCCCTCTGTGAAACATATAGTGGTGTCCTTTTCTCCAACAGAGGAAGCCTACACTCCCACAGAAGCCGGCTTTGATGCCTTTGGATGCTGTCATGTCTGCATTAAATGTTCTTGCGTCAGTTGCAGTGCCTCCATTTTGGCACCAAAAGAGGAAAAGGTGCTTGCTCATAGTTTTCTAGTAAATCAGTGTTTAGACCCCATCAGAACAGGGGAGCCTTCAGATGTTTCTTATTCTATTTTTCCTGAGCAGAGCCCCATTGCATGCTAGAAATGCCCAACTAAACTTTGGTAAACTAAGTTCAGGGGAGAAACACACACACACACACACACACACACACACACACACACGGCGGGGAGGGAGTGAGGGAGGCAGAGAGGTGGAGAGAGAGAGAGAGAGAGAGAGAGAGAGAGAGAGAGTTTAGCATAAAACCTGCGAAGTAGAAAGCACTCGAAGTTTATACAGCTCTCGAATGTCCTTCACATTGAAATAGCAGCCCACAAATAATTCTGGCTGGAAATTCTGAAACAACTACAATATGCTCATGACCCTATCAACAGCTTAAGGAACCCAAGCAAAATATACTGGAAAAAAAGAAACTATTTGATCAAGAATGACAAAAAGGACATTGCCTTTCTCCCTGACTTCCTCTTTGTTGTGACTTATCGGGGAGAGACCCTTTGGGAGCATCCCTGACAGGCAATGAGGCTGGGTGGTCAGCATGGAGCAGAACAGTGGAGATAATACCATACTCACTGGCTCCCTGGTCCGTGGGCAGTGTGTGAGTCCCCGATCGAGCAATGCCGCCCTTTGCCATTATCTGCAAGACAGGAAATTAACATTTTTTTTCCAACAGAGACCTTAACCTAGCTTCTAATGTACAGGCTTGTCTTATTGAGCCCCTGCTGAAAGTAATTAGCCCCATGAGAAGTTAGACTTTAGAAAGAAACAAGAGTAAGAAGCCAGGGGCTGGAAAGACGGCTCAGCAGTCAAAAGCTGTGCAGCTTCTTCTAAAGGACTCAGATTCCACTCCCAGTACCATGCTGGGCAGCTCACTACCACCTGTAACTCCAGCTGTAGGGGACTGGCTGTTCTTTTCTGGCCTCCACAGGCACCCATACACAAGCATACAGTCACGGGTACACATATACATGAAAACAGTAAGCTTTCAAAGGAAGGGAAAGCCGTGATGTCCACAGAGAGCTTCATCTGTAGGCAGTAACGCAGTTAACCTCCCTTCTCACCAGGTAACAGAAGACCAGCTCCTTCAGCTTCTGCACGCCCTCTCCATTGAGGGTGTAATGCACCTGGACCTTCAGTGTTTGCTCGCAGGACAGTTTGCCAGGTGCCGATCCCAGGTGTACAAAGCTTTTGCTTGGCGAGAAAACTGCGTTGGCCGTGTGCCATGCCTCCACATGCTCTCCTGCCAACCATCTGGATCCATAGCACACGAGGCTGTCCTTGTACTTGGCCTAGTGAATTAGAGAAACAATGGTATACCACCAGATGGTAGGCCATGGTCCTCAGCATGCTCTGGAAGTTTGCTACCCTCCTTAACCGTAGCTAGAAGTCTTTCCCACTAGAGGAGAAGTCAGAGAAGCCCTTATTTTACCTGCCTTGTGTACAGAGGTACGGGTGTGCCTTTCCACCACAGAACACTCTGAGATTGGTATTTATGTATCGGAAGAGAGTACCGAGAGCTGAGTGTCTTGTGACTAGCTGGCTTGCAGGTCCCTTTGCTGCTTTGCCATGCGGACTGACCCTGGAGCTACAAAACCTCACCAGGGAAAGTAAACACCAGTAGCTGCTTCTCAAAGTCGCCGCATCTTTGGAATCAGTGCCAACTGAGTTTACGAGTAAATGAAATGGTGCAACCTTAGGGATTTGAGAACGTGACTGCAAAAAACACTGCCTAGAGCTGAGCTGGAGAGTTAGCTGATATCTTTCCCAGGCCTATCTCAGGTGTGTGATGAGTGCGGTCTATAGTTCTGAATTTCATAGCATCTAATTCAGATTGAATATCCTATTTGTTGACATAAACATTCAAAAATATTTAAAAGAAAGCTGAGTGGTGGTGGTGCACACTTCTAAACCAGCACTCGGGAGGCAGAGGCAGGTGGACCTCTGTGAGTTTGAGGCCAGCCTGCTCGAAAGAGTGAGTTCCAGGGCAGCCAGGACAATAGAAAAGAAATATTTTATTATTTTTTATGGTAAAAACATTAAAATACTTTCTTTTAGCTTTTTGAAATATGCATTGCATTATCATTAGCTACGGTCGTGCACCTGGGCGGCAGGGCGGACAATAGTGTACATAATAGCTAGAGTGCTAAATTTTAGAGATACCCCTAGTTGTTTTTATTTTAATGTACTTTTTTTTTTGAGAAACTGAAATAATATTTTGCCACAGTGTATGCGCCATCTGACAAAGCAGAGCACCCATACTTAATCATAGCTTTCTAATTAAAGCTATTACAACTTGTTCTTAAATTGTCTGCCAGTTCTAGGGCTGTTTTCGCTCCACAGGACTAAACCACACTTTGGAGATTTCATCTCTTTGGGTTGCACTTTTGCTGTCATGACTTAGGCATGCCATCAGCAACCCCTTTCCCACACTCACCCTGATAGAGAGGGAGGTTCCCAGGATGTCATCGGTGTTGATGGAGAACCACGCCAGGCCATTCTTATCAGTGGTAGCATTTGAGTGGTGGTTAGCTTCATTTGCCTCAATGAAGACCATTTCAGAAGGAAGAGGGGTGCCTTTCCCATCTACCAAGAGCACCTGCAGATTCAAAGCAAATGTCTATCCTTAGGTGTCACATGTACACAGTCCCAGGGTTGTGGATCTCTTCAAGGAGCGACAAGGTGGTAAAAGAGACAGATGCTAGGTAAATACACCACTAATGTATACTTGGGGAGCAGTAATTAACCCCAGGAAGCAAAGTGAGAGTCTAAGGAGAGACGAAGCAACAAGGAGAAACAGGAGAGGCTTAGTAGATGTGTTGTGGCTCATTCACAGTGTATGCGCCACACAACACACAGGGAGCTCTAGAAGGCAAGCGTTACAGGATGGTAGAAAATTTAGTCCACTAGTCAAGTTATTTGAGCCTCAGATACCCATCCTGTGGAGGACAGGATAACTCCCTATGGCTTAGTGCCACGGCGTGTCATTGTGTATGCAAGCAAAGAATCCTAATACAGGTCCCGAGTGCTTCTCCAGTTGACTTACATATGCCCCTGCTTCTCATCCTAGACGGTCAGCCTTCTGGAAAATAGGCAGACACGAGGGCGTGCTTCCATAGGCCAAAAAGTAAAACAGAGGAGGTACACTTGGCAGTAAATCAGGTTTTAAAACCTAGCTGTTGTTAATACTGAACTCAGAAAAATAGATGAAAGATGATACATAGATGATAGATAGATAGATAGATAGATAGATAGATAGATAGATGATAGATAGAGAGAGATAGAGAGATGATAGATAGACAAGATAGATAGATATATAGACTAGAAAGATAGATGATAGATAGATAAAAGAAACAACCCAGTCCATATTATAAAGTTGATGACTTCTTTTAAACTATAAGCTACTTTGAGTTTTTTGTTGCTGTTGTGAGCCTAGCTTTTAACAGCTGAACTGTCTCTCCAGCCTCACTTTGAAATGTTTTTTTTTTATTTTTAATTAACACATAGTATCTATTTATAAAATCCAATGTGAAATTTCAATACATATGTAAACAGTGTATAATGATGAGATCAAGGCAATGGGCATATCACTCATACATTTGGTAGCAGAAAACAAAACAGGCTGGCATGTATCAGTATTCCTAATTACCAGTAAAATCTAGGTTTATCAAGAAGCTGTAGCTTCATGTGCAAGCACAAGAATGGCACCCAACTTTACTATTCTGTCGTTTGCTAAGGGGTCCTGTGATGGAT
Source organism: Alexandromys fortis (assembly GCF_014885135.2). Classification (NCBI taxonomy): domain Eukaryota; kingdom Metazoa; phylum Chordata; class Mammalia; order Rodentia; family Cricetidae; genus Alexandromys; species Alexandromys fortis. The sequence goes on from NW_026068027.1 coordinate 2,971,955, forward strand.
AGCAATTTCCCAGCATTAAATTAGGAACACTGCACTAGACCTTGAAGAAGTTGTAAATGGACTACACTTGGATTTTAGGAAATGGTTACAGTTTCTTGAATATGTTCTGCACAATACACAGTACACACTGAGCTGGGCACAACGGTCTCCTCAGACTACTGGAGTCACGAAGGTCATTTGTACATCTGCTTACACTAGAAAACTCGTAACAGAAAGTTGTCACAGGTCTGCAAGAAGGGCCATTGCGAAAGGGTAGAAGCCTCAAACAGCACTCTATATTTAGGGCTGTCTAAAATTATGTAGTTGCCCCCCAGCTGAAGAATGGATACACAAGATGTGGTACATTTATACAATGGAGTACTATACAGTGGAAAAAAATAATGACATCTTGAAATTTGTGGGCAAATGGATGGATCTAGAAAACATTATACTGAGTGAGGTAACCCAGATCCAGAAAAATAAATATAATATTACTCATTCATAAGTGGCTTTTAGACATACAGCAAATAAAAATCAGCCTACAATTCACAATCCCAGAAAAACCTAGACAACAAAGAGGACCCTAAGAGAGACATATATGAATCTAATCTACATGGGAAGTAGAAAAAGAATCAAGATCTCCTGAGTAAATTGAGAGTGTGGGGATCATGGGGGAAGGCAGAAGAAAGAGAGGAGAGGAAGGGAGGGGAATAGAGAAAAAATATATATCTCAATAAAAACAATTTTAAAAAGTGATAGCACCCGAGGAGGAATAATATCTCTGCCCCCCCCCCTCTCTCTCTCTCACACACACACACACACACACACAGAAAGAGAGAGAGAGAGAGAAGAGAGAAAAGACAAAAGAAAAAATATGTATTTGTTCTTATAGAAAACTAATGATAAGATAATATTTATGAAAAACCCTAGGCACAAAGAAAAAACAACCTCTATGTCCATTTTTACATGGATTTGATGTTAGAAGGGTAATGTAACTTGTCATTATGAATTTTGACAAGGTTAGGGGATAACATTATAAAATCTGCTAAGTAGACCATGAAAAGACTTACTGATTTGAAACAATGCTGTTCTAAAACTGATAAAAAAAAACCTTACCAACTTGATAAGCTTTTAGATAATTTTAGAGATTTCAAATTCAACTTTAAGTCAAAAGCATGTATTTTTATACATCATAACTTTTGGTAATAGACATTTGGTTATATGCTCCCCCTTGGGCTACATCGATTGAGAGCACCAGCAAGGCACAACTTTAGCAGACATCGTATGCGCCATGTGAATTCTGATAGCACACGGCTTGGTGAATGGAAAGCTACTCCACCTGTCCAACAAATGGGATCCCTTGTCTGAAGTATGAGTTCACGTTCACAAATGACAGGCTGCTCAAGGTTCTTGTGATTTTAACGGTCCCCTTTCCAGTTCCTTCCACATCTGAAACAGAGGGGAGATGTTCTTCGACAGCTGACGGCTGATAGCCAGGAATTTCTTACATTGTTGCCTCTTTCTTATAGTTCCTAATTTGGCCCAGGCAAGAAATCCGTGCCCTTTCCTTCTCCCACGCCCATGTGACACACAACCTGTTCCTTGCTCTCGGATCTTGGCGTTCACTTCAAGCTGCATCTCATACTCTTGCCTCTTTAGCTGGAAAGCCTTGGTTTTCAATACGTGTGAGAAGCAGCCCTGGTTGTCTAGCTAACAAGGGAGAAAATAAAACACAAAAACATATTGCAAATTATACTGGATGGATCAGTTAATCGGTCAGAATTTAGGGGGAATAGTAAAGTAATCTAGGCATACTGTTCACATTATGACACATTATGCACTATCCAGGGACTACTTATGGGTAATTTTATAAGGATATCTTGTGTATAATTGACAGATGTAATTCCTCACTGCCTGATATTTGCTAGAAAGAATAGCTGAGAGATATGCTAACGGTTTAGGTTATCTAACTACAGCAGCGCTAACACTTCTCTGAATGCTGGGTCCCTGCCCCCACGGCAGACAGCTTGTAACTGGCCATCTATCTGATGACTGTCTCACCTCCCTGGCATCTACATAGGGCACTGTAATAGATTCTTGCTTCTAGAAAGAAAACAGAACGGACACAGTTCAGGATCAAAGTGATTCTAAAGATGTGTGGCGTGTCTTGTTCTTTTACACAAGATACCTGAGACGGCTTTGGATGGTTCGACTTGTTGTTCTGGGACATGTACATTGGGCAATCGCAAAAGACAAGTAATTATTTTTTAGCTAAGTCATTGTTTTTAAAAGTTTCTTAAAGGTATTATAGACGGTCTCCCAGCTTAACAGCTTGTTACTGCTAACAAACAACGAGTTTGTTGGTAGCTCCCAGAAGGCACAGCTCTGAGCCTACCTGTTCACTGATATTCTCACAGAAAGCCAATGACTCGTCGCCAAAGCAGTTAGAAGGATGACTGTAATTCCTGCAAATTCTCACGGCCACATGTCCCGGAACTGGCTTCCCATAGGTGTATCTGCCATGAGAACGTAGCCACATGATTCAAAGCAGCACTGGACATCCCCGTTGCTTTCTTCCGCGATCCCCTTCAGCTACAGCACATCTATCCACAGTGTTTCCTTCTGCCTTCTGCTGAGGTCACTCATCACACACCGGAAGCTGACAAACCGACTGGACTCAGAAAATCCTCTACAGCACGTGCTGGAACTCACCTCATTTTTCTTTTGTCAGGTGTTTTGTCAATCTTGCTTTTTTGTTTTTTAATTGTTATTATAAGTTAATTTATTTTGAGACAGCTTTAGAGCCTGGGGTAGCCTTGAACTCACCATCCTCCTGCTTTGGCTTCCGTTGTGTTGAGATGACAGGCATATACCACCATATTCAGTTTTTAACTTTTAAATCCCAGTATAATCTAAATAGTGGTGCTTTGTTACAAAGGCTAAATAGATTGTTTTATCAAAAAAATTAAATTAGGACTCACAGTATTAGGTTTCTTTATGACATTTTCAAAAGCTTTTTTTTTTTTTTTTTTTTTTTTTTTTGATTCTCCCACGACTCTTCTTGTCCAGTCCCTTCATCTCTCTTCTCCACTTTGGGGCCACAATACTACCTTTCTCTTCTCTTTTCTTCCAAATGGTCTCCTGATCTCACAGAGTGTACCCATATGCACCCCTCCTTGTACGCACTCATAAGAGCATGACAAGCTAGGGTCCGTAGGTGAGAGAGTTTGTGTGACTTTACATTCTTAAAGGAACAGTAATACCTACAGACACAAAATATACTTAATAGAAACAGCAAACATTTTCAAAATGACTCAAGAGTCCAATCTACCAGAATGTGTTCTCGGTGTACATCTCTATGTATATGTTTGTTTACTTTTTATAAAAGAAGTAGAGTTGTGGCATTAATGTCACATGTGATAGCTTTGTGTCCTTCCCAGTTTGGAAATTTGAAGTATCCCCTTCCTCTCTTTGCAAAAACATCGGTCAGTAGTCACAGGGGCCTCGGTGGCCATGACTCCAAGGAGCTGCTAGTGTGTGTGCCACACGCACAAGCTCAATGCAGCACCGGTCTTTTTGCTTTCTGGTCTGTGAGGGCCACTGCAGGTCTCGTGGGCGCCGAAGGTCCTTCAGACATTTCTGCATTCAAAGGGATCACCCTGAAAGAGCATGCTTAGTCTCTCTGTGAAAATGGCTGTGCAGAGAGGGAGGTGACAGCTCAAACAGCCTGATGAGTTAAGGACGATTTGGATTCTGAACCCACTTTCTTTACCCACTGCTTGCAAGGTCAAGTAAGTGACCTGTTACTGACCGAAATTCCTCTATACGCGGGCATTACTTTTCTCTCTCCTTAGTGCACCTCGTAAGTAAGGTGTCACTTACGGCTAAGGGAAAACCAGCATCCTTCAGTACACTTGCATATGTACGTGAGTGTATGCGAGTGTGTGTGTGTTCAGTTTTCTCACTTGTAGCATCTATCCCAGCCACATGGCCTTTTATAGATGGTCCCCACCTCATGATAGTTATAGTTGATAGAGATGATATAAAGGGAAATAAGAAGGAAACACACACACAAAAAGGAGCAGGATAAGCATGGCCTATGGGAACACTCCTGAGGTATTTAAGTTTCCCATGTTGCCCCTGCTCCTGAGGAAATCAAAGTATCTCAGATGGTGAGTCTGCCTCAAAGGGCTGTCGCTGTTGTGTTTATCAACTCACACGCCACACACCGACACGTTCATCTCTTCTTCCATAATGGTGATCGTCTCTGGTACTGCCACCTTCACTTCGAACTTGGGCAGCACTGTGAACCGCAAGAAAGGAGGTTAGTGGTCACGCTGCAGAGTTGGAGACTTTAATATTGTCTACTTCTTTGTAACAATTCTCTAACGATATTCCAGTATTTTGTAGAGGTATCTCTATTCTCCAATTTATTTATTCTCCAATCCACACTTAACTTCATTCTCAAGTAAAGATTTTGATTAAGGAACTATAACATTGAAGAGTTCCCCCCCCTCCTTACTTTCTCTTCCTCCCTCCCCCTCTCACTATTGAAACAATGTTTTATTTTGGTCATTCAGTATTGCTACAAAAAGCAAACTAAATTTCATTCACAAAGCACTGATGCCCCATTGGACTTAGATGTAATTGATTCTACTCTGTTTATGTGTTGCTTTTATTGGTTAATGAATAAAGAAGCTGCTTTGGCCTGTGATAGGGCAAAATAGAGCTAGTCAGGAAAACTAAACTGAATGTTGAGAGAAAGTAGGCAGAGTCATGGAGAAGCCATTTAGCTGCCACAGGAGACAGATACGACAGAACCTTGATAATAAACCGTGAGCCTCGTGGTAAAATATAAAATAATAGAAATGGATTCATTTAAGATGTAAGAGCTAGTCAATAAGAAACTAGAGCTAATAGGCCAAGCAGTGATTTAATTAATATAGTTTCTGTGTGATTATTTTGGGTCTTGACAGATGGGAATCAAACAAGCAGCCTCTGACAACTCGAAGCCCAAAATCATCCAGAGGAAACCAAAGGACTCAAACTATGAGCTCTAGAGGTCTCAGTTATAAAGGACAACATTCTATGATTTTCTACCATCCATACCAAATTCCTCTACGAAGAAGGAGTGCTCTATGATCCTGCCTGTTTCTGTCCATATCACCACCTTGTAGGAGCCATGAGGGGGCTCCGAGGAGAGAGGGAAGGACAACTGTTTGAGGCCACTCTCTAACTTGAAACTCGGCCACTGTGCAATGTGATTTCCTTTGGGGTCCTGTAATAAATTAACCATAATTCATAAAAGGGCAGAGAACATGGGAGGTTATGAAAGAAATCTATGGAAGCTTCCACGTTATCCATAAAGAGGGTGCATGAGAAGGGCTCAGAGGGCAGGTGAAGCTTCTTCCTTCTGCAGAGTCTCTGGCATATGATTGTAAGAAGTCCCCACAGAAGATTTCCCGTGAAATGACTGCTGACTGATTTTCTCCTGATTGTAAACTATTCACATTGCTTACCTTAATGTACAGAAGAGGAATCTGAAAGAAAAGAGAGAATTGTATAATGTTCTCAAATACATGGAATAACTCAACACACACACATATATTCTATCAAATTAAATTTTACTCAAATTTAATTAATTCATTTCAAGTGATTAATAGGTAATATTAAGAACTTAGTTGCCATGGGTAATGGATATATATAGATAATTATATATACCTATATATAATGGATATATCTATCTATATCTATCTATCTATCTATCTATCTATCTATCTATCTATCTATCTATCTATCTATAGTGTACTATTGTTAGGAATAGATTTTACCAATACTGCAATACTGTCTAAAAGCTTGTAGCATCCTCTGGGAGTAACTACTGTTGAGCCCAACTATTAATACGCACCAATAGGTGTTGCTAAGGAAGAGAAAAGATGAGAACAGCTCCTCTACCACCCAGATCTACTTGTATGTTGTGTGTCATTCTAGATGCTGAGAATAGAAAAGAACAATATGTCTGTCTGTCCTGATTCTAAAAGGATGGACAGAAAGAGAAAACACACACACATGATGACATCATATATATATGTATACTATATATAGATATATTGTTTGATATATGTGTATGCCTGTGACATATATATTGCTCATACATGTTAGCTTGACAGAGTGGTGGGTATCATATTTGATTTTAGGTGGAGTGAAAATAGAAGTTGAGAGACAAATATCAGGGTTACTGTGATGGGTCTTGTGTAAATGGAGACTGCGCTTTAGTATCCTGGCCACTCAGATCCGAATAACGAACGCAAAACTATATTAATTACAACACTGTTTGGCTGATGGCTCAGGCATATTTCTAGTGAGCTCTTACATCTTAAATTACAACCTAAATTAACCCATTGCTATTAATCTACTGGTAAGGTTCCAGCATCCTTCTCCTTCAGCAGTTACATGCTATCTACCTGACTCCACCTTCTTTATCCCTGCATTCAGTTTAGTTTTCCTGCCTAGCTCTATTCTGCCCTTCCATAGGCCAAAGTAGCTTCTTTATTAACCATTGGTAATAAAACATATTCACAGTATACAGAAGAGAATCCCACATCCATCTTGCTTACAGATGTTGACCAAGTTGTAACAATTCAGGTAGTAAGAAATAGTATTTTTCTAACCAACACAATTTTGTGTGAACTAGGTGTGTGAGACAGAGAAGCCAGGGTCATGGCATTTCCTTTTGCCTTTGGGGTTAAAAGAGCATCGATTCTTTTGAAGAGGAGAAGATACAGTAGAAAGTTGGTCGAGGATGGAGAGTTGATCTGATGTCCACATTGCGGTAGAAAGATGTGAATCCTCACAAAGAAATAAACTTAATACTTGCAACTTCTTTCACAGCAGAGATTTTGATGCGTTTGAAAAAGATTTAAATTTCTAAGAAATACTTGAACTTAGATTTTTGGACGGCTGTCCATTGTTGATTTTCTTCCTAGTTAGAAACTGAAGAGTAAGTTTAAGTATGTAACAAGCGACTGAGTGCCAGATCTGTCACAGTAGTGGCAGAACATGGTCCCTACTGTTTGACCTGGGACCCTGTTTCAAATGAGGACCCTGTACTACTGCAGCATGAGGAATCACTGTTAGTGCCATCCAGTGTTTCCTCCCTCAAGTTTATACCAATAACAATGGTTTCATGCAAATAATAGGAGACTTACCAGTTCATTAAGGGGGTGGAAATTTTCATCCAATGAGACAACACGAAATTTCACTGAAATAAAAAATTTTTGGTGAGCCCCTGACCAGTCCTTATAGGTGGGCAATACAACTATTAAGGAACCAAGGATCACAGGGACCATGGGGGTCAGGCAGAGGGAGAGGAGCTTCCTTTTTGATGCTGTCCTGACTGTGGATCTCACCATACCTGTCTGCCCTGGTTTGTAGATGGATTTGTCAGTCTGGACAAAGATCAAACTCTCTTTATTCTTAATCATCACTGTGCTTTTCTTCTTGAATTCATGAGTTGGTCCTTTTACTTGGACAGTGAGGAACATCACCTCATTGAACAAAGCCGGTAGGACCTGAAATATGGAAGAGTCTGAAACCCAGTGAGTCTCTCCAGCCTCCTCCTCTCCTTGTTCTACATCTCTATGGAGATCTTGCCCTTTTTTATTTAATTTTGTTTCCTCGTTCTCATCCTGGAAGTTGGCAGAGGCAAAAATTCTTACATTTTACAAATGGGAAGACCTGAACATGAAGTGGAGAAAGAACACTAATGAGAAAAGCCGGGTCTGAGGATCTGTATGGAAAATACAGTGAAGTCTGGACTCAGTTACACACTGCATCTGGCCAAGTAGTTATCCACTAACAGGACACTGTAGGAACTGCTATTCGGGGTCTCAACACTGGGAAAAAGAAAGTGCTTTGTTAGTACTAGATTGCAAGTATCTCCTGTGCATCCAGCCCTGAAGAGATTTCGGACACATGCCCAGGGTGGTTTCTACAGATGCCCAGTGTGGCTTCTACAGATGCCCAGGTTGCTTTCTACAGATTTATTTACTTACTTATTTACTTATAGGTTTTTCAAGACAGGGTTTCTCTGTGTAGCTTTTTACTCTTGGGAGAGGATTAATGTTGATCTAGTTTGCTTTATAAACTTTAAAAAATGATTTTAATTTTAAGTAAAATTTACATTTCCCCCGTCTCTACTGCGTGCTGTTGTTGTTGTTTTTTTTTTTTTTTTAGACTAATAGAATTGTTCTTTGATCATTGAACTTACTTTCAATATGCCTATAATATGTAGGTGAAACCGATAAGTGGATACTGGATCTCTCCACTGGGTTGCTAGCTTCAGATTCTTTATTGGACTCTCCCTGCACCCAGCTCCACTGCCTCCACCCAGTTTCTCAGTGCTTTGCGTTGGTAACACCAGATCCCTACTCTAAGTAAGCCAAGTGGCTGTACTCACGGTGAAGGAGACACATTGGAACAAGTCCCTGTGGACCACGAGGTCAGTGAAGAGGCTTTGGTTTCCCTGGACAGACTCCATGAAAGCACTCACGGATACTGTCTCATTTAGGTGGCTGAGGAGGAGGCAGCCCTTCTCAGGGACGCCTGAGTGGAGCAGGGAGGGAACCAACATCATGTAGATTCTGGGGATGGAGGAGTTAGAGGAGAGTGAGGGAGTTGTTGCCATCAATGTCACTATGTCCCATCACAGTTCCACCATTACCATCCCTCATCCTTAGCTGCATAGGAAGAAAAGACAGACACCGAACTGCCATGAATGGAGTAAAAACTAACCGTCCTCTTTGCTCCCAGGCCATTGTAGTGACCATCTTTATTGAGAGAGAGATAGATGATAGATAGATAGATAGATAGATAGATAGATAGATAGATAGATGATAGATAGATAGATAGATAGATAGATAGATAGATAGATAGATAGGTGTGTGCATGTATCCAGCAAGTTTGTAAAACTCACACACCAACAACTTGTTTCTGTTTTACAAATATGGAATCTGAACCTCACAAAAAATGATAGATAGATAGATAGATAGATAGATAGATAGATAGATAGATAATATAGACAGGCAGACATATAGATAGGTGTATGCATGTATCCGGCAAACTTGTAAAGCTCACACACCAACAATTTATTTGCATAATATGTATTTGACTTTCCAAAAGTAGGGAACAGCTCCATTCGAACACAGCCCATCCTCTGGTAACTCAGGAGAAAGGCAAAGAGTTTCTCAATACCATAACATACGACTAAAAACACTCCAGTTTCAAGCTGCAACTCTCAAGACTGCTTTTAAATGCCATGCCCATCTTCCATACTCTCAAGTTAACTTCTATTTTTATTGTATTTTTAAACACAAGCAAACATACCTTTTTTGGCACTCTAAAATAAGACTTACTTTCTCTTAAATTAGGTTTCAACTTCTCCATAGAATCTTAAATTTCTGTGCTGCTAACTCTCTAGAAGTTTATACTACGATTTCCTTATGCTAAAAAATATCTCATGAACAACATAATTTTTATTAACAGGTATATACACATTATACTTTTATGCATGAAACTTATATGCCTGTGGTCTATCCAACATGGATGTTGGCTATACCCAACTCATGGGTATGAAAATACAACAGTAACTCTTGTTTTAAATTTGCAACTAAAATCTGTGCCAAAAATTTCTTATGACTGAATTATTTTCAGAAGTTATAATGCACAGCTTACCAAAATACATAAATGATGATTCATACATAATAGATTTAAAATAGAAATACTTGCAAAGCACATCTTTATTGAGAATTGTGCCCCCCCCCCCACCTCTCAGTGAACATTGATGATGCGTGGTTGGATATTCCTCATGAAAACAAATAACATTCTTCTTTTGAGTAAATACAAGCACTAAGGAAAACAGTCTCCAACATGAGTAAGTAAATGGTAGATAACAGTTATACCTTTATCACCGATTCTTGCACATCCTCTTGTATGATCTGCCCTTAATTACCTAGAGCCTGTGCTCCCAAATATTGTTCTGTCTGTCTGTCTGCCTGTCTATCTGTCTACTCTTGTTTCTTCGAAACACAGACCTAATCACTAGCTAATCTGCACAAAAGTCTTGTCTTGTCACTGAGTCCTTTACTTTCTCAGCATCAACATACACACTGTGAGCCATTCCTAAGGATTTGTGACTCTCGAGACAAAGCGCCACTCTGGAGAGGTGTGTCTTTATTGAGTCAAACAAGGTGAGGAATGTAAAGACCACAGGGTCTCGCAGTCCCGAAGACCGACTGTTACTTCAAGCATCCAGAAAGATGGTGCATCACAAGGGGATCTGGATGTTCCAAAATCCAGAGAGCTCAGAAATGTTTAAGGGTGAGTGAAGGAGGACGAATGAATGAGTGGGATTGGGGACATCTCGGAGGAACTTCAGAGGTGAGAAAGAAGGAGATGGTTAGAGGAAAAGAACGAAAAACCAAGACCCTAAAGCCAAGCTTCTCGCGTTCTGTGGAACTCACGGTTTTTGTGATATGACGATATCCGTGGGTAGCAGAAGCAGCCTCAGCAGCGGCAGCAGCACGGCCACGCTTGGGTGTGGGAGCCTGAGCTTCCCCATGCCACAGGACCGACTGGAGACCCGGCTGCCTTGCACCCTGCACCGGCCGGAGATCTGGTCCTGAACGTGCTGTGGAGCAGCCGGGCTTTACGCTGTTCTTTCTGCAAACAGCTGGTTCCACCCACAGAAGTTCTCTAAACAAAGCTGAGGTCTTTGAACAGTCTCTAAAAAGGTCATTGATGGCCTAATTACTGCCAAGGTTAATTCCTGGCCGGTTAGCCAAAATTCCCAGAAGGATTAACCACTTTTCAGTTACTGCTCACTTTTTCTGGTTTGTCCAATAAAGCGGACAATCGGCTTCTCCACCCCCGTAGCCTCCCGCCGTGCTTTTTCTTGATGCTCTGGGCTCCTGCCTGGATAGTTGGCAAGGAGGGTGCAGCTTAAGCAGAGTTAGGGAGGCTTGAATAGTTCACTCCAAATGAGTGTGCCAACAAGTTCCGGGCCACATAAAGCCTGTCTTTAACGTGAGGCCCAGTTCAGCAGCCTTCTGTGAAAAAGATTTTGAATCAAAGTGGCAAGTAGGTTTTGACTTTAGAGGTATTATATACTAGGTTGCAAAGGAAGCCTCAGGTTCAGGAAAAATGATTGTTCTTAAGTTGCCTAATGTTCAACTGTAGTCCAAGTGCTGGAGGACAGGAGACAGGAGTATGCTGGGCTTACTGGCCAGCCAGTCTAACCTAAACAGTAAATTTCTAAGTCTCAGTATAGCATAGCATTGATCGGCGCCTTCACACACATACATTTCTAGTCTAAGAAAGTGGAAAGTCACAAGTTTCAAAGAACCCCAGTCTACTGTTGCCAACAAAGATCCTAAGCGTCTTTGCCATCCAGCATTTTTGTATGACACTCCCTTCTCTAGTCTCTACGTCCTAGAGACAATTTTATTAATTGGAGTGTCCATCCACTCGTTCTTGCAGCTCCTTGGTTATTCCTAACCATTTATTGATCCTCCCTGGCCAGAACCTAGCGATAGAATGTCAGACAAGTAGAAGCAAGAATGAACAAAAATTCTAACATTCTCATAGGGCAGGGGATAGGATAGATTTTACCAGAGAGACAAATGAAGTAGCCAACCGTTATCTTTAGAGAAGCTGAAGACTCCCCGAGAGCACAAAGTCCAGCTGGGGCTCCTGGAAACAATTTGGGAGGAAGCAAAGGTGTCTGAAAGTAAGCTGTGAAGAATGAGTGGTGGTTAGCCTGAGGAAGGGGGCAGGGGAGGGGGCATCCTAAGCTTTAGAATGACATACATACATAGGAGCTCAGGAGGAGAGATAGTAATGATGCTCTTGATAAAACAAAATACATGTATTTGTCCTAAAAGAAATGGCTGACCGATTAGAAGGGTGGCGAAGAGAGTTGGCTTTAAATCAGAGAAGAACCTTGGCAACACGAAAGTTCAGATCTATTCCTTGAGAAGTTCAATCTTACTGAAATATGGAGCGGACAAGGAAATAATCCGGAAGATGGCGGGCTGAGCGGAGTGGGCGGAGTGGGTTCTACACCAGGGCACTCACGATGGAACCGGAAAGAGGTTGCCGAGTGACAGCGTGTTTGAGAGATAAGATGACAGGAAATAAAAAGCCTTGTTTGTTTTAATTTCCCAGCTAGTTGCTGAGTGAATTAAGCCGCCTTTGACTAAGTAAGACAGAGAACAGACAGGCAGGAGCAGAGGCAAGGACAGAGGGTTGAGCTGAAAGAACACATAGTTTTAGGCAGTTCGGGTGTGGCATTCTTGGTCTCGTTGTTCTAGGAGTAAAGACTGTACCCTATCCTTATGTGTCATTACTTACGTGTGAATCACCTCCATCCTTAACTGTCTGTGTCCTGGGTCATAATACAAAACTGGGATTACATTATTTCATTGTGGGCAGCATCATGAAAATATACACTATTTCTCACTTACGCTAAAGTTAAACTGCCTGGATACCCGAGGTCCCTAGATTCATCTGCTTGTGCAGGCTACAGGAACAAATGCCAATGCTCAGAAGATGCCAATGAAAAAGTCAAGAGCCCAAGACAAGGGCCCAAGAAACACTTGTCTAAGTGAGAGGCAGAGGCAGTCAAATAGAGCAAAAGTCAGGAATCTCAGGAGAGTAAGGGGGTCTCTGAGTCTCAAGAAAAGGACCCTTCTACCAAAAAAGTAATTTACTAAATCAGCGTGATTGTGAATTCATGCCGAGGCATCCGTAACAATAGCATTCAAAATTAAAAATACAAAGGACTTACATACCTTGATTGAATCTGTAACAGAATTTGAAACTTTTTTTTTTAGATGTTAGAAACAAACATTTCGAAGGATGATTTCTTAAGACAGGATGGACCAAAGTTAATAAAATTTACTTGCTCTCTCATGGTAAATTCTGAAGATAAGCAGTGAAGGTCACTCCTGACAAGTTATGTCACTGTGACATTAAATTATAGAATGACAACTATTCATCTAGATTAGGGATGACAGCCTTGAGAACCATCTGTCTCCATGTTTGCATAGGGCAGAAGCTTCACACAGACATGGAGGGAACATGACAAACAGGAGAGACATTTGTAGTTGATCTAAGAAGGAGAAAATCCCAGTGAATGTCTGCTGGAGATGCAGAAGGAAGGGAGATCAGGGGTCTAGAACATCTGTCTGATGGCTACAGTGAATGTCTGCTGGAGATGCAGAAGGAAAGGGAGATCAGGGGTCTAGAACATCTGTCTGATGGTTACAGTGTATGTCTGCTAGAGATGCAGAAGGAAGGAAAAGCAGGGGGTGGGGAGGAGTCTGGAACATCTGTCTGATGACTACAGTGTATGTCTGCTAGAGATGCAGAAGGAAAGGAAAAGCTGGGGGGAGTCTGGAACATCTGTCTGATGGCTACAGTGAATGTTAACTTGTCAGAATCTAGAATGACCTAGGGCGTGGGCCTCTGGACATCCCCCATTATCTTGGTCACCTTGGCTGAGGTTGGAAGACCCACCTCTTGTGGGTGGTACAATTCCTTGGACAACGTGAAAATGGAGGAAGCCAACGGAACACTGGTCTGCATGCTTAGTTCACACTCATGGTCGACTTTGACTGTAGATATGATGTATCCAACTGCTTTGAATTCCCCACCATGTTGTACACCTAAACCTGGAGCCGGAATGAATGTTCTCCTTTAAGGTGCTTTTGCCATGGCCACGGCTAAGAATCTTCCACTTGTGTAGAGAAGGAATCATCTCACAGGGACGCTCTGAGGACACGACGAGCCGATGTGCTGTAAATGTGCATCCCAATGGAGCAGCATTCAGTTGTAAACTACAATGAAATGCTGCCATTTGCAATCGATGGTGGAATACTATGCTAAGTGAAACAAACCAGACACAAGCAGACAACAGAAGTCAAATGGAAGTCGAACTGTGAATACTAGAGCTGGGAAGGACAAGAGGAAGTTGGAACTGATCTGTGCACACTGTGTGTATGAGTGGAAATGCTGACTAAAAAAAAGTAAAGGCTATAAAGAGATTCATCACCTCCTGGTGGAAGGACATTCTCCCCATATATCCATTGCCACATACTCATTTACAAAGAGGAAACGTTTTCCAAACCCATTTCACTTGGGGTGAAGAACTTGAAAAGAAAAAGTTGACAGGTGGGTGGAGCAGTCAGTCTCCAGGTCACCGGAGCCTTGGTTCCGAGTGAGCCACGTGGCTGGTCATGGCCAGCTGGGTATCTGCTCTGCACCCCAGCTGTCCTGCCAGTGAGTTGAAAGTACCGCCATCTGTGCTGTCAGACTCATGGGACTAACGTAGATCAGATTCTGTCATCTTCAAACTGCAAACCTTATCACACTAGCGAAAATTAATCTCTATATTTTAAATCTTCATGTTTGAAAAGAGATTGTTTATATCTTTTGTGGGTTTCACCATGGGAACAGTGTCCAACACTACTTCCAGGAAAAAAAAATACAAGTTGCTTTACCTGAATAGACAATGCCTCATGGGAAAGGGAGCACACAGCCTGGATGGGTTTTACACATCTTGGAAGAACGTAGCGAGTGTTTACAGATAGAAAGAAAGAAAATAAGAAAGGCAATTGATGGAACAGGAAGAAAGGGTGGAGAACACAAGGGGTATATTTGGGAGTTGGGGAAAAAAAGCAAGATTAGGAGACAGGCCTTAATAAAAATTAGTAAGAAAAAAGTTTCCCTCACATTGCAAAAGTACTTAATAGGGACTAGAAAGTTCTATGATTGGGCTCGGTGTGCACTAGCTAACATTGCCCAAGACAGGAGAACATGGGAAACAGACATGTCTTCTGTCCCTGCGATGGTGAGGACATTTCAGCCGTTTATGCATCAACCACCTTCAAAATGAGGACGTTAAGTAGGTGCCAAGCTACACTCGCCGGTTCAGAAATCGTGCAGGCCTGGAGCCAGGAAGGCGGGGCAGCGCGTGTCCACGGTGAGGACTAAGCCCATTTTGTTAGTGTGATCTCATGGCCTCCCCCAACTTCAGTGAGATAAAAGCAGAGCAGTTCCCAGACATTTCTATAACGAAGTCCTTGCTGCGGGTGCCCCCAAGTTAGTAAAAGTTTAGCATGTTTTGCCTTCTCACTTAAACTCTGTTTGCCCCCTTAGGTTTCTGAAGACAACCGGCACCCACAGCCAGACACCGCTACGGAGATACGGAGGAATGAGACTAAACCAATTTAATACAAGAAGTCTTGCAGATATGTGTTTGCTCTGATTTTTATATTTGTTTTATTACTTTTATGAGTATGCATGTTATGCGTGTTTGGCCCACATGGATTTCTGTGCACTATTTGGTACCTGCAGAGGTCAAGGGAAGCTAACAGATCCCTTGGAGTTGGAGTTCAGATGGTTCTGAGCTGCCATGTGGGAGCTGGAAATCAACTTAGGACCTTTGGAAGGGCAGTCAGTGGTCTTAACCCCTGAGTCATCTCTCCAGTCCCCGTGGACAGATTTTAGTTGATGTGTTTGTATAATGTTTGCTAAAAGTAGAGTTTTATAAAATATCTTACACACACTTTCATGTCATCTATTCAGAATATGATCTCCTGTCAGCCGTATAAAAGACAAGTAATCTTTTAAAATGTAACCAGTTTATGGAGGTTATATATGCATACTCTTCCCTTTGAAGTCTGTGGTCTCTGAGCTGCTTGGCATCTTTGCCACTTCCAGGAGCCCTGTCTGCCACTTATGGCTTAGCTTGTCTTGGATCATTTTCTTATTAGAAAGTCCTTCTTCCTAATCAGAGGATAAGGGTATGTTAAGATGAAGCTGTCAATAATAAATGGCATAATTCAGATACTTCATGTATTTTTATAGCAAATTATAATTAAGTATGCTCATAAAACTTGAAATAGCATGGTGCAATTTGAAAGGAAATTACGAGTTATTTATAAAGCAGAAGAGCACAAGGCATATGTCATGCATCATCCTCTGAGGCTATAATAAGAAATAATTCCATTAACTGGTTAAACATTATAATGTCTTTTTTAAGTTAATGCATTTTAATTTTTGTGTCAAAGAGAAAATGTTTATTTTTATTAGGGGAAATAATTTAAATGCTTCTTGTTGGCATAACCTGTAACTTTATAATAGCTTTTAACCTCTATCATTTAGCCTGGTATGGTATTTTCTTATTTGAAACATATGTTCAATACAGTGACATTTTCTAGAACTTGAATTTTTCTTGCTGTGCAGAAACTGGAATAAAGACTTTTCATAGATATTTTACACCTTGCCTTAAAATGGGTAGATATTTATTCTAGGCCTAATTCAAGGGCATTTTTTGTAGGAACTGCAAAATGAACTCATATTCTACCAAATAAACAGGATGCTGTTAAAGAACACTGCTAAAGGGCATGCCAAAGGATAATGCTAAAGAATGGTGTGAGAAGATGCTCCTAAAGGATGCTGCTAAAGAGTATGCCAAAGGATGATGCTAGAGGATGGTGTGAGAAGATGCTCCTAAAGGATGCTGCTAAAGGGTATGCCAAAGGATGGTGCTAGAGGATGGTGTGAGAAGATGCTCCTAAAGGATGCTGCTAAAGGGTACTGCAAAAGGATGTTGCTAAAGGATGGTGTGAGAAGATGCTCCTAAAGGACGCTGCTAAAGGGTATGCCAAAGGATGGTGCTAGAGGATGGTGTGAGAAGATGCTCCTAAAGGATGCTGCTAAAGGGTATGCCAAAGGATGGTGCTAGAGGATGGTGTGAGAAGATGCTCCTAAAGGATGCTGCTAAAGGGTACTGCAAAAGGATGTTGCTAAAGGATGGTGTGAGAAGATGCTCCTAAAGGACGCTGCTAAAGGGTATGCCAAAGGATGGTGCTAGAGGATGGTATGAGAAGATGCTCCTAAAGGATGCTGCTAAAGGGTATGCCAAAGGATGGTGCTAGAGGATGGTGTGAGAAGGTGCTCCTAAAGGATGCTGCTAAAGGGTACTGCAAAAGGATGTTGCTAAAGGATGGTGTGAGAAGATGCTCCTAAAGGACGCTGCTAAAGGGTATGCCAAAGGATGGTGCTAGAGGATGGTATGAGAAGATGCTCCTAAAGGATGCTGCTAAAGGGTATGCCAAAGGATGGTGCTAGAGGATGGTATGAGAAGGTGCTCCTAAAGGATGCTGCTAAAGGGTATGCCAAAGGATGGTGCCAAAGGATGATGTGAGAAGATGCTTCTAAAGGATGCTGCTAAAGGGTATGCCAAAGGATGATGCTAGAGAATGGTGTGAGAAGATGCTCCTGAAGGATGCTGCTAAGGGGTATGCCAAAGGATGATGGTAGAGGATGGTGTGAGAAGATGTTCCTAAAGGACGCTGCTAAAGGGTATGCCACAGGATGATGCTAGAGAATGGTGTGAGAAGATGCTCCTAAAAAATGCTGCTAAAGGATATGCCAAAGGATGATGCTAGAGGATGCTTCTATGGTTACTAGGATTGTGCCAATATGACTTCACTGACAGCTTTGGAGGTTTACACCATGCAAAGATGAGACACTGAAAGCATAACCAAGAGAAGAAGTGCAATGCATTTAAATGCATTCAGTATGTTTAAATTCATGAACTCCTGATATACTATTAAAGACTCTACTTGGCCACTTTATTCATTCATTTATTCATCTAAGTTGGATAATTTTTAGGTAGTGTCTAACTATATAGCCCAGGCTAGTCTTAAACTAACTTTCCTTCCTCATCTTCCCTTGTGGTTGAATTATAGGCATTTGCCTCCCTGCCCGACTTTAATATTTTTAAAGACATTTATTTTATTTTATGTGTAAGTGTTTTTCCTGCTTGTACATAGGCACACTTCTGGCCTGGTTCCACAGAGGCCAGAAGAGGGTGTCTGATTCCCTAGAACTGGAGTTAGATGCCTGTGAACCATGTGAGTACTGGGAATGGAGACTAGGTCTTCTGCAAGAGCAGCAAGTGCTCTTAACTACTGAGCCATCTCTCCAGATCCCTCTAGTTTAGTATTTAATTGACAATATAAATCAATATGTACAGTATATAATATATTTGTATATATATGATGTGGGAGGTCCTTCTGTCTTGGTTAATGAATAAAGAAACTGCCTTGGCCTGTTGATAGGGCAGAACTTAGGTAGGCGGGGAAGACAGAACTGAATGCTGGGAGAAGGAAGAGCAGAGTTGGAGGGAGAAGCCGTGGAGCCACAGGAGACAAATGCTGGGAATTTTACCCAGTCAGCCACTGCCACATGACAATATACAGATTAATAGAAATGGGTTGAATTAATATAAGAGTTAGCCAATAAAAAGCTAGAGCTAATGGGCTAAGCAGTGTTTTGATGAATATGGTTTCTGTGTGATTATTTCGGTTCTGGGTAGCTGGGACAAACAAGCGGCCTTACTGTTACATATATAGTCTAAAGCACATTACTTAAAATGTGTATACATGATAGAATGACTTCAGCAACATTTTCAATGACATTTTCACTGTGTGTATGCACGTGTGCATGCATGTGCAATAGCAGTGCTCGTGTGGAGGTCAGAGGATAAGTTGCAGGTGGGAGCCAGCTCTCCCCTTCTACTGTGTTGGTCCTGGGATTAGGTGTGGTGGAGGTGCCTTTACTCACTGAGCCATTTCACTGGCCCTTGCCCCAGTAACATTTTCAAAGGACTCTTTTCTGTTGAGCCTTCCTAAGACTTTGGACTTCCGTTTTATATAAAGACAGAGATCCTTTTCGTGTTTCTGTTCAGTCAGCTCATTTATCACTAACACAGATGAGAGTTACAATGAGACAATTGGTGTACGAGTTGTGAAAGCTGCACAATAATTTAGAGAGAGGCTGGGCTTCTAGTGTAAGTGGCAAAGGATTGGAATTCTGTCTGACACAATCACTCGTTACTAGTGTTTCACTCGTTTAATTTTCTTTTTTTTTGTTTTTTTTTTGTTTTTTTTTTGTTTTTCGAGACAGGGTTTCTCTGTGGCTTTGGAGCCTGTCCTGGAACTAGCTCTGTAGACCAGGCTGGTCTCGAACTCACAGAGATCCGCCTGCCTCTGCCTCCCGAGTGCTGGGATTAAAGGCGTGCGCCACCACCGCCCGGCTCACTCGTTTAATTTTCAAGAATGGGAACTACTATCATATTTTGTGAGCGCTTTAAGTTCAGACTTGGTAAGTGTTCACTAAACTTCATTCAAATGTTATGTAAGAATATGATGTTCTCCTGGGACTCCACTTCAGAGCATTAATAGCTTCAGAGCTGACATCTGAGACACAATCTAGTCTGTGGAGCAGTCCCATGGGACAGGACATTCTGAGGAGGACATTCAAGTCTTCCTCTTTTGCTCCTCCTTTCTGTACCAAGTGGGAGTCCCAGTATAGGCTTCTTAATTTTTGCAGAAGAACAAGGAACTTAGCAGAGGCCATCTGACTACCAAGCATGGATTTATCCCACACGGCGGTTCAGATCCCCTGAGGAAGTGCTGTGTAGGTTTCATATAAAGCCTGACTCAAAGGGATGGTGGGCTGTTAAACTGCCCAGTGCTTCAAATGTGGCAGTTTCGCATCAGTACCAGCCCACTCCATCTTCATGTCTGCAACACGGGATGAGACACAGCCCCATGCTTTGTCTATCAGCTGGTGGATCCTTGCAACCTGTTAACATGGTCCTTTCAACTTACTTCTGCTTCCCCTTTCTAGACAGAGGTGGACCTAATTTACTGTGTCCATTTGCCCAGCCATTCTCATCAGCAACATGTAATGCTGGAAAAAGGCATTAGGCTTTTGAAAGGTCAGAATAACTAATACTATGTCCATGACTGGCCGTTCTGGGGCACTGCCAGGGGCCACTCTGGTCACACTAAGCTCCTGTCCTCAGCCTTTCTTCTCATCTTTCTTTCTCTTTGTAGAATATGTTGCTCTTTTGTATTTCTGCCATCTTTTCAAAAATCTTTTGAAAATGTGTGCCTAACTCTGCTAAGATTTGAGGAGAGAAGAAAATAACTTGAATATTTTTAGCTTTTACAAATATATATTAGGTTATAACAGTAAGTCACACTTATGCTAGTGTACAGAAAATGATATGAAGAACATAAGATATGACTTACCCCCAAGTATTTTCAAATTATAAATATCACACATATGTTGAACATATGGATTTTTCTTTTTTTCTTACTCATAACGATTTTAAGTACAGAGTTCAGTGGTGTGACATATATTTAACATTGTTGTGAAATGTTTAATTTTTCTGCATAGTTTTTATAAATGTCTGTTTCGTTATTGCCGAGTAGCACACTTAACAGTTGAATACATTTAAATACTCTAGAGGTGGCTGCATGATTGCGGCATTGATAACTAGATAACCAGCCAATAGGGACCTGTCTACATATTTTAAATACAACTCTTGTTTAATCAACTTTTGGTTTGCTTCTAGGAGGATGTAGTTGGGGGAGCCTGCTGAACACATGGGACTATATTGAGGTCTGACTTCCGATATCCATTTCCAGAGGTTCTTTCAGCTAGATTAAGCCTCCATTTCCAAGGCAAGTCCAAATTTGTGGCCTCCAGCATTAAAGCTCTGCCGGTCTACCAGAGGAATGTAAGTTTCACAGTAAGCCTCGGAGTCAGAGTATAGCCCACTCTGGCTAGACGAGAGTTATTGACCTCCACAGCAATGGAAGCAGGAAGAGCCAATGGGATTTTAGCAGCAATGCCAAAATGAGTTCTGTTAGCACCTGATGTCCAAGCAAAGTTTACTGGTGTGAAAACCTTCACAGACTGTTTGATAAGTTCATTCTCCAAATTCTGTACCATTGTTGACATTAGTGTGTAACTGGAAGTCCCCTGTCCTGTAGCCTACTGCAGAGTCACCCCTTGTCAGCTTTGATTGGGCACTGTCACAGGTCAACTAGTACCCAGCACGCTGGTCCTCTAACCAGAGACAGCTGAACCAGGGATTGCAGGTCCAGCAAAATGAAAGACGACATCACAGCCAAGGTGCTGTGCTAGGTGCACATGTGCTAGGTGCAGAGATCACAACGCATGTCAGTCTCAAACCTTGACAAGCCTGATGTCCAGCCGCACTCTCTATCCCCAGAGTGCTAGCGATGTTCCATTTTTCTATAAAAGTCGGACAACACTCATATCATTTACCCAGGAACTTTCCCGGGTCTGTATTGGATGAACTGGCTGTTGACAGTTCCACACCACTGCATGACGTTGTTGTCATAGTCGGCTTCACCAACCCAAACCCAAATCCAAATCCCTTGTTGAGAATATCTCTGGCAGCTTTGCCAAGGTCAGCATATGATGTAGGGATGCGCATTGGCTGTGGGCAGTGCGTACACAACACTCCACCATGGTGAAGTTACACGCGTGCACGGTGTGTGTGTGTGTGTGTGTGTGTGTGTGTGTGTGTGTGTCGGGGGTAACCTGCTTGTGTCCCTCCAGGTGCTGCCGCTGAGTCAGCTCTCAGCTGAAGCCACTCACTGTCTGGAGGTTGTACATGCTGCAGACGCTGCCACTGGGAGGTCCAAACTTAATTCTTAACACTCAGATTTGAAATTATTATATTCATTAATCAATGATTCTTTTACTTCCCATCCCCATAACTTCCAGTAGCACCATCTGCCTTCTGCTTCAGTAACTTCTGTTATTAGCTATTATATGTAAGTAATCTTACAGTGATTTTTAGTGTACAGGACAGTGTATATAGATCATATACAAACACCATTACATTTCACATAAAGGACTTGACCATCTGTGAGCTTCAGTGTCTGAAGGTGAAGGTGCCCTAAAGTCATGCTCTCACAGATACTGAGGAAGGATGTTCTACCTACAAGTGGAAATGATGAAACACAGCCTTATTTTTTTTTCTTTTAGAAAATTTCATTTTCTTTTCAAGAACTGATTTCTATAATCCCAACAAACAGTGCACAAGAGTCATTTCTCTACATTTTCATCCCCTTTTCTTAATTCCTGTATCGTTTTAAAACTCTGACCATCACTAGACGCGGTGTGCTATCCCACTGTGGTTATGGTTTGCATTTCTCTGTTGAGTAGCAATGTTAAGGTCTGTCCACAGGCTTCCTAGTTGTATGGACCTCATCTTTCGAGGACACTTGTCAACTAATTAACTCAGGCTGGGTTTTGTTGTACCTTTATAGGAGTTCTTTATATAGTATGTATACTAGTCTCTTGTTAGATATTGCAAGTATTTTTTTTTTCATATTCCAGATTGCTTTTGAATTTAATGTCTGGTGTTTGGGAGGAAAAATGTTACCACATAGGCTCAGGCATCTGAGCAATTAGCATCTTGTTGAGGGTGCTGTTTGTGGGTTGTTATAGAATCTTTAAAAGGCGTGGCTTTGCTGAAGGAAGTGTGGCGCCAGGGGTAGGTTTTGAGAGTTTACAACCTCACCCAGCTAATGGCTCATTCTCTCTGCTTCATACTTGTGGTTGTTGATGTAATCTCTCAGCTCTGCCCTGGCCCCAATCACCATGCCTCTCTGCCATTGTGGATCCTCTCTCTGAAACTGTAGCCCAAATACACTTCTTCTGAAGTTATCTTTGGTCATGGTGTTTTACCACAGCAGCAGAAAGGTAGTTAATAGAGTGTAAACGTTTTGTATTTGATGTCACCTAGACTTCTGATTTCTACCCTACAAATCGTGGCCAAGACCAACACTATGAACTTTTCACTGCTTTCTTCTACAAGTTCCATAAATTTAGGTCTTGTTTTAAAATTTAACTTTTTAATTCCATTTTAAAATTGGTATAGCATGAAGGCCTAGCTCTATTTCTTTGAATTCAAATATTTAATTTTTTCCAAATTCCTTCCAATTCCAAATAGGGGAAAAGTTTGTCCCTATTTAGTAGTCTTATAACTTTTTAAAGCATTTTTGGCAATAGTAGAAGGGTATATTTTTGGATTGATTGTACCCACTGAGTTATTTAGTCATCTGTATTCCAATATAGCTCTGTTTACATGACTGCATCTGTAATAATGCAAAGTTAGAAGTTTGAGCTGTTTCCAAAGAACAAAATTGTCTGTGTAGGGTCCCTTGAGATGCCACATGAAACTTTAAATTGATTTTTATCTTCAAAGTAATATTTTGTTGTGCAGTTTGCTCTGTTTTTATTTAAATGTGCTTTGAAGATAAGTTCTCGTGTAATAAAAATATCTACTTTAAAAGAATATATTATTGTGAATAGTTTCATTATAATTAATAAGTCATGTATAGACAATCACTTCTTGTTCTTCTCCTTATGACTTCAGTGAGAATCCTTCAGTGCTATGGATTGTATATGAGGTGCTTGTTAAATATGCATATGATAATGAAAGGGAAATATATAGTTTATAAATATAATATATACATATATATATACCTAAGATATAACTTCTGATATGAGTATCAAAAAATGAAAAAAATAATTTTCTCAGTTGTTTCCCAATGCCCCATAGTCCTGCTCAGAGAGTAATCTTTTTTCTGGCCTCCTTCCAACTAGTTATGACTATTTGATATAGTCTAGCCAGTGAGGTTTGTCTTAGGGTGTCTATTGCTGTGATAAAACACCGTGACCAAAGACAGCTTGGTAAGGAAAACGTTTGTTTTATTTTGCTGCTTGTAGTCCATCATGAAGAAACATCAGGTCAGGAACTCAAGGCAGGGGCCTGGGGGCAGGAAGTGAAGCAGAGGCCATGGAAGGATGCTGCTTACTGGTTTGCTTACCCATGGCTTTCTCAGCCGCTTTCTTATAGAACCAGGACTACCACTCCAGGGGTGGCACCACCCACAATGGACCGAGTGCCTCCACATCAACTATCAAATGAGAAAATGTACTACATAAGCTGCCTTCAGGCCAGCTTTCACAGGACATTTTCTCAACCGAGAGTCTCTCTTCCCAAATGTCTCTAGCTTGTGTCTTGTTGACATAAAACTAGCCAACACAAGGACCAAGCAGAAAACTGCTAGGTGGGGCTTATGGACAGGGACTTTATGCTTTCTAAACACATACACACACAAACCCAAGTGTGCACGTTGGCCTTCTTTATGCTTCCTCCATGGCAAGCAGATGTCTGTCTGTAATTCAGTAGCTGTCTTGAAAACATCAAGCAGCAGCATGAGAACAAAGTTCTGTTTGCTAAGCACGGGCAAAAGATAGCATCAACCCGACTCCTTCTTAGCACCCTTGAGCAACTGCATCAACCTGTCAGCCTTGAAGCATCAACCTATGGACCTCTGTTTAGGCGGCTAGCAGTGGCTTTCCTGTTGTCTGCTGCCAGAGGAATTCCTGGTTAACTCTCGGACACATGCAAAATATTCTGGTGATAAGACAATGTGACCAAAGGGATGGGATTATGAAATAACACGAGGTGTTAGATAAACTGTGAATAAAGGGGATTCAGCTTGACTGGGGCCTGGAGGTAAAGCAAGAGAGAAGCAGAGCCTGAACTGCATAAGACAGAATTCAGATTTAATTTTGTAGGCAATTGTGTAGCTAGTGCATGGGAGAAGCATGGTTCTCCTGGCAAGACTATGGCACACGTGTTAGTGAAGGGCCATGGAGGAGCGAGGCGTGTTCAGGTGTGAGAAAATGTGATTCAAACCTACAGCCACATTATGAAGGGGCTAAAAATACAGTCTTTTAATATAGTTGACATGGCTTACTAACATTTCAGCATTAATATATTTGAGAAGAAATTATGATTCTGGCACATGTAAGATAAAATCAACATAAAAGACACAATTATCTAATTATCTAATGTTCTATTGGACAAAGAAAAGTCTCATCTAAATAAATGAGCATATATTGGTGATAAAACATATCCTGACTTCAAAGACAAGATTTTTTTCTTTATGGTTTTAGAATAAGTTAATACTGGGGTAGTTAATATTTATGGATACTGTCATTTGACCCAAATGACAAACATTTGTGATTAGTACTTTGTCTGGCTCATTTTACTTCATGTGCTCAAAACTTCATAAGACAGATGTGTATTTTTCTTTCCTGTTTTAGAGATGTGCCCGGGTTTTATCTGAAATGAAGACATGGTCTTGTTAATGGCAAATTTGAGGAGGAAGATTTTCAAATGTACAGAATCTGGGCTTATTTTGGGGGATATCCCTTGAAGATATCCAGTAAGAAGTGGGGCCCATCAGAATTTCAGGATGCTGAAGTAGATCCCACACCCAGTCAGCTTTCAAGAATCTACAAAAATGAGGCTCTGCATCGGGTCCTGGAAGGTTTGTTGCCATTAAAGCCGATGAGCAAAACCAGAGGATGCTGCCCTGTCAGTGCACAAACATCTTCATGCACAGCGTGTACCCAGTTCTGTTCTGTACTGCACAAAGGCCATGCCAGTCTCTGCTACTGGGACGCTTACATTCCTGTGGAAAAATACAAGCCAAGCCACGTAGACAAAAAATAAGGCAATTTCATGTGACAATAAATTCTGACTGAAAAGATGCTTGTTTTCTCTTGTGAACATACTAAATGTTCTCAAACAATACAGAGGGGGTCCTGCTCTGAGCTGTGTGTTCAGAATTCCAGTGACATGACTTTTCACCTTTCCAGAGAGGGAGAAAGCAGATTACACAGATTTAAAGTAGAGGTTAAAAAGATGAATGTGGCAGGGCAGTGGTGGTGCATGCCTTTAATCTCAGCACGTGGGAGGCAAAGTTCTGTGAGTTCGAGGCCAGCCTGGTCTTGACCCCATGCTGCCCCTTTCGGAGCCACTATTCCAGGCCCAGGAGGAGGTGCTTCTGCAGGCACTCTTAGTGAGCCCACTCTTCTCTCTGCTTCCACACTTCATTCCCTTCCGGTTCCAGACCCAGGCCGACCAAGTCCACACATCTAGTTTAGTCAGTAAGAATAAAATCCCAAATTTGTGTTTAGCAGTGATACCTGTGCTCTGCGCAGCACACGTGGCCCTGGAGAAGGTAATATGAGGTGCTCTGACGTCACAGAATACAACCTGATTAAAGAGTTCTGGATGAAGCATCCTGCTTCTAGCCAGGGTACACTTTCTGTGTAAAAACACTTTGTGTAAAATGGGGGATTTTGTGCCATTTGCTCTCAGTATTTGAGCTTCTTCCTCTAATGTACTCAGGATTTCTCTATTCTTCTGCTAGAATAAAAACACAAGCCCAAATGACTGTAGTTTAGATACAACTTTCTTGGGTCCCTTTCTCTGCTGTGTCCCAGGTTAACTGCAGGAAGGAGAAGTCTTTGGGGACAATAAGATGCTGTGAAAGTAAAAGAGGAGGTAGCATCTAATTAGGGCAAAGAGAGGACAGAGTGATCCCTGAGCTGGCCATGGCTGGACAGAACACTAATTAATGGTAAGCGACAAGATGCCTATCATATTTAAACTGAAAAATATTAAGATCTCATCACTTCTTAAACTTTTGCTTTTGGGTCCAAGGGCATTGCCAGGGAAGTTTAAATGCCCCATTCATTACTGTACTCCCCGAAGAGCTCATTGATCTCAAAAGTGCCTCCTCGCTAAGCAAAGGAAAAGAGATGTGGCTTTTGGTTGGGCATCATTCCAGAGAGCAAGCAACAGTTTTCCTTGTAGGGAAGGACTGGACCTGGGAACGGAATCCCAGGGAGCGAAAGTAGCACAGGCTGCAAAGGCTGCCTCACCATCGACTCCTTCCTTGGGAGGAGAGCAGAGGGGTAGGTCTTTTTCTTGTGCTTCATCTATGTTGGAATATTCAGGGCCTGCTGTGGTAGAGTAGCTGGGTCTAGTGGAGACATATTGCCCTGGCTGTAATTGATTGTGTTTTTATGCTGGCATCCAGGCATCTGGGTTTGGGATGATTAGAGGTCTAGATGATGATTTCTGAATTTGTTTTTGTTGAGTGGGAGTTTTTCCCCCTTGGTCTCTGTTTCCCCTCTGGGTTTTCTGAGCATGTGACGACTGTGTGGGGCCCCTTTTCCTGTCCTGCTCAGCTGGTGTGTTCACAGGGAAGGCCCGCTGGTGTTGGAGGCTGGAATAATGGGAGAAAGAAGGTTGGGGTCTGAGAGGAAAAGGGAGACCTCAGTGGGCTTCTTGCTACTGAGGTGGGTATGAACAGGAAGAAAGTTTTAAGAGCCTTAGAACCATGACATCTGCTGTCGTGTGGAGTTAAAATGCCCATTTCCCTCATCTGCCATCTTTACTTCTTTAGATGATACTATATTCTTGATTGCTTTAATTTTGGATATGGTATTTCTATTATTATATACTACCTATAAATCTTATTTCAGTTACAGAAGGCAAACATGGATCATCATGGATGTTTTATGTAAATGTATGTCAGATAAAGTAGGGAGATCTGGATCACTGTGGTTAGTGAAGTTGATGCAACCCAGGGATTTCTTCCTTTATGACTACCATTTCCCTTATGGAGAATGCTGTCCTACCTATTCATTCTCATCTCTATCAGATCCCAGACCTAAGCCTTGCCAACACCACCAGAAAAGAGTCACACCCGTGCAAGATCCTACATGGTGATGGACTGTTTAGAGCTTCATGAATGTTGTAATCTTGAGCTAGCTTTAGTCTCCTTAACAACCACTTATTGCTCACCTCTGTGTGTGGCCTAGCATCCTTGTGACTATCAAGCAGAACCTTTTAGAATGCTTTAACTTAAGAGGCTTCAAGTTTCCACCAATATCAAAGCAAAACAAACAAATAAACAAAAAAACATCAGATAGCATCTAAAATCCAAAATAAGAATTTTCTTGATTTGGTATAACCCACTTTCCTCATATTTCCAATAATGCATTTGGGGAAAAGATTCCTTAATTTTATCTTTCTTTTGTTGTTTAACTATAAAAACTTCTAAAATAATTTTTTTTCGTTAGAACACATTATTTGACATTTTGGTTGTAAGCCTAGCTTTCATTGGGCCATCTCTCCACCCCTAGGATATGTTAATTAAGAAAATTGGAATCTGTGTTCCAGAGTTATTTTCCATGCATGGCTTCTTTCCTCAGTTTCCCTATTTATTTTCACTTCATTTTAAACATGCACACACTCTGGTCTGATTGAGGTAGAATGTAAACACAGAGGAAAGGCGACATTGGGAAGAAAAGCTGCTCCTCCCCAGTACCTGTTTCATTTCTCACTAGATGCATCAAGAACAGCTGAAAGACCAGGGAGGACTGTCTACAGAAACTGCACAGGGGAGGAGAAGAGCAGGTCATTTGCAGGACACACTGTAGAATAAAATCTGCCTATGACCTCCAGCAACATTTGTTTGAGTTAAATATGCATATGTACATTTTTAATGGCGTATTTATTCTGAGTTAACTCTCTAGCCCCAGTGGAGCCTGGAGGAGTGCAAAGTTGACACCTTCTGACATTAACCAGATACCAGATACTGTGGTAGAGGGATCCAGACACCTAGACGGGAGATAACAGGTCCAGTGTAATAAACACCCACTGGGGAGAGAGGTGAGCCAGATCACTAATAATTAGCTGGCCTTCCTCAGGGTCTATAAGCCAGCAGTGTTGTGTGAGGTGTTGAAGTGTTTTTCTCAGAGGCTATCACAGTCCTCCACAGTTGTCTGCCCTCTGAACAAGGCACAACTTAAAGGTTCAAACTTCTGCTTCTGCGTATTGGTTTTGTGTCAGGCAAAGGAAGATCCACTAACCCACTTGCATGTGTTGGCGCCCCCAGTGGGGACTACTTTGGCACTGTGGTAAGTGACTGGCTGCCTAGGCTGGGGGATCCTGGATTCTGAACTTAGAAAACTCCCTAAAGGCCACCAAGTGAATTAACTTGGTGACTTACCCTTTCCCATCTCCAGCAGTTGGATTCTTAGACACTTTCACTTAACAAATTGAATCACTTTCTGTTCTGTTCTCCCTTTCCATTACAATCGCCAGGGACTTGCTGACAGAATGTTCAATTCTGGCTTCATCAAGTTTTAGCCCCTGCAGCTTCCATATTGAAGGTACCTTTCTGTGCCATTTTGTCAATCTTCTTCATAGCTCTGTCATATGAAGACCCTTTCATAGAAAGGGTGGAATAGGCTCCATTCTAACAATCTTGTGGCATTGCTTTGTTGCTTGAGTCCACGCTTTTGACCATTTCCCTAACAATATCTCAGAGAACGAATTCTGGCAAGTTTGTTTGACTATGCTTATGACTCCCTGAAATGATTTATTATGATAAGACAGTTTGGCCATTCTATGTGTTGAGTTCTAAGGTGAAATATATACTATTTTACAACTGCAGCTGTTTTGCAAATTATGAAGAAAATGTGCCTCATATCCAGGCTTTTATAGCACTACTGTGCTGTAGGAAATCTTTCAGCCACTAGTCCATCTCCATCTGACACCCCACGTGGATCCCAACTCCACACATAAACTGAGTGGACTGGTCTAAAAGGTCCAAATGGTCCAGAGCCCAGAGGGTCTCCCACCCCTGCCTGCTTAGCTTGTTTTCACTTACTAAGTGGGTTTTTTTTTTTTTTTTTTTTTGAAACTCCACCACAGCGGAGCTAAGCATGGTAACTTGGAGATTTCTCAAGCTCACGTACATTTTCGCCCCTGATGGGGAATCTTTGTAAACCAATTATCTTTAAGAGGTGGCACCACAGCTTCTTTGGAAATGTTATTGGAGGAAAGAAGCAAAAATTTTAGAATAACAGAGAAAAGCAAAAGGACTAGAGATTTCCCAAGATCAAATTCTGTGAGACGGACATTACTCTGATCCTCAGGATCAGGCTTTTTATGATGAACACATCTTGTCCCTATGTAACACAGCAGCTTTAAATGCTTGGGACAGGGCTCAGGAACTAGGAAAGATAACAGAATCATATATTAGGGTTACACGGTGTCAGAGAGAACCCTTTAGTGACTTTTTACAAAGATTAACTAAGGCTATACAAATAGAAGTAACATCCCTGAAATTCCAGAAGCTCATATTTCTGAGAAGGATATTATAAGGTACTATACACAAAGATCATCAGTCGTTCAGGCCATACAAGAACACAAAGCAACTAGTAAACCTTTAAAGGTACCAATGGCCCTTATTTATAATATAAATCAGATTACAGGTATATCAAACAATCCTACTGGTCAGACAGTTATAGAAAGATAAAATCAAATTATAAAAGATATGTTAAACAAACAGAGAGGGATGGAAATACCCCCAGAAATAGATTACATAATGCTTTATTAGCCTTAAATTTTCTTAATGCTCATAAGAAAGGAACAGCAGCAACAGAGAGACACTGTATAATAAAAAAAATCTTCTGAATTAATAGGCCGGTGTATTTTAAGGATGTGTTGACATCACAATGGAAATCAAAAGATGTGCTACGTTGGGGAAGGGGTTTCACTCTCATTTCCACAGGAAAAGAAAAATTAATAAAGATTTGGTTTGAAAAAGAGAAACTGCTTGAGAAAGAGAAATGATGGCTTATCTACAGAGGTGACAATCATTCAGGGTTTTGTTCTTGTCTTTGCAGGAAAATACTCATCTTCAAAAAGTCAAGAGACCCTGGACATCTAGATGCCTAAAGAGGAAAAGATAAATTATCCAGCTGGGATTACCAAGCAAAGAGAATTATGACTGATGAAGACAGGTCATCTGAGGGTAAGAATTACTGAACATAAATATATATTTATGCTACCTACAATAATAATAGTCACGACTCACTTAAAATCAAAGCTGGCTTTGGAGTTGGACAACAGCCCTGTCCTCTAAATCCAAGCATGATGTTAAAAGAAAAATTCAGAGTTTCTGTCTCATGTCAGGAGCCATCTGTTATGGAAAAGAAAGAAGAAAGAATTTAGAAAAAAATTTACTTTTTATCATACCTATTTTTGTCTCTATTGTACTTTTCATTGAATATATATCTGATTAAACAATGTTTAAGTTTTCCACAATGAACAATGAATTTTCCTGCAGTAATCTTTGAAGTTTTCAGGAAGAAGATGGGGCCCCACAATGACAACTCCAACTGGTTGCTATGACGTCATAATGCTGATAGTGCTGCTATAAGGCCTGTTTTGGGTACCAGCTGCTCAAGATGGTTCAAACTTGGTTAGCTGAAATGGTGCACTGTTTTACAACATTCTGGCCAGACCTCAAAATAGAAACCTCAGAAAAAACATACCAAATACTCAGAGACTATTTTCAATTATACCAGACAATAATCTTGGAACTTAGCCATCATTTTACTTTCACAGGATCCCATAGAAAGAACACCATCACTATGACAGCTGGAAGTAATTCTAGAAGACAAACAAAGTTTGTCCTCAGGGTTAGGTATATCATTTAGGAGTTGATTGTAATTGGTATAGGGTGGGGGTTGGGGGAGAAATTTTATAGGCTCAGGGTTCTCTAAAAAAGGGAGGGAGATTGAATGGGATAATAGATTAGTGTGAGTATAATAATAGTGAGTAATAGAGTGAATACTTGTGAGTTATTATTTATGGGCAATTACATTGGTATAGACTCTTGTATATTGATACAAAGTTAAATTATATTGAATATTGTCGCAATGTACATTTCTACCCCTGATCAAGATATTTATGCATTGTTTACATTTTGAGGTAATTGTTCTCACTTGTTGCACAGTTATTTATTGTCTAATATTCTAATACAAAGTCTTAAAGTTATATAGGTATTAAGAATTATAGATCAATAGTCATCTATGTTTGTCATAGTTAAGTTAGACTAATCAGGTTCTTTAGATGCATAGAGATTGTACTCTGCATAAATAGGTCATCTTCAACCACTTCAAAAAGCTGTAGAATATGGCATTTAAATAACTTAGGGTTCTGTTGAAGTGAGACACAATTGCTCCTATCTATTCCCAGGAGAATGTTGAGCACCGAAGACACTCCACTTGGAGCTTGTTTTCATCCTGGCAAAACTGGCCTTTGGGCAAGGAACTACCCATGCCTCAGCCATTGACAAGATAAATAATATCTGGAAATGGATAAGCAGGACTGTCAAATCTTGCCAAGACAGGGTAAGACGGTTTTGAAATTTTTCCTGCCTCTGAAAATGTTTTGTCAGTTATTCTAGGCCTTAGCCAAAGTTAGTTGCTAAATTGTTGCAAATGAGACTTTGGGTGATTTCTTAGGTAGCCAGAGTCTCTGTCATTTGTTGCACATTTTGGAAGTTGCTTGATTGCACTTCCTGCTTACTCAAGTAATATTATTTCCATTCTCAGATCTTTGATGGGGTTGAAGACTAGATAGTTGTAGTTACTTTCCTCTCATGACTTGGCCAAGTTATTTATTGTACAAGACTTAAACTAGTTAGGATAGGATAATTATTGAATATATTTGTTCTTTATTGTATATAATTTTGTAATAGGCTTAGAACTCTCCTATTTAAACAAAAGGGGGAGGTGCTATAAAAAAGACTACACCCAGTGAGGCATGGCCTCTTATACTATTTATGCCAATGTCGAGCATGCAACCGGCCTCTTTTCCAGCTGTGGGATTTGGTTTCTGATCTCAGTTCCAGCAGAGGATTCTGATTTATGAGTCTGCCACTAAATAAATAACCATCCATTTCTCAATTCTGAGCTGGGATTTATTTTAAGTGTCCTTCTTCCTCTGATGAGACAGACTCTGCCCTCATCTCACAGAATTTCCTTATCTCAGATCCTTTCCTTCTAAATCTTGAGCACAAATTTTGGGCCATAAAACCCATTCTTAGAAAGGATGTCAGTTGTGTTTTACAGCAGCCTAAGTAACTTCTATGCTATCTTAGGACCAGGTTAACCCTGACTCCCTCAGGCATTATGTTTACCTCAGTCAAGCTCCCTAGACCCTAAATCATGGGCACTATCTCTGAGTCAACAGACCCATTCTTGTGAAAGAAGCCAGATGAACTTTGTAAAGAATTTCAATGCAAACATGACTTAAATTGTTGTGCATTTGGAACTGAGTTAATTGTTATCTTAAAACCTTTTCCCCAAAATTGTGCTATGCTTAAATATGGCTAAAGTAAAATGATCTGGGCAGGACTCAAAGTCTTGGTCCAGTGGAGGTTACAATAAAATTGGGCTGAGCCATTTCATTCTTGTCTCTTCATGAATTGTCTTTTCCTTGCCTGTTGTTACACCTGCAAGGAAATCACCAAGCTGTTGCCACAACCTGAGACATATGACCTTCCATAAAGGTAAGAAACGTTTTCTTTAAAGAGAAATTGGGGGTTTAGGAAACTCAGACTTCTCACCCAAGTGTTCACAACTGTGAGAGAGTGGAAATCAACACGGGTTCTTCTTGGTCCTTTGAGACAAAGCATTCTATACAATTACTGAGATCTTTGTTAAGATCTAAAAGAGCAAAATGTGCAGAGCAACAGCTCTGCAGCTTCATAAGTATATAATCCATGAAAAGGGAGAGAAAATCCCTGTTAATTATTTTACAAGCTAGAGTACAGTAATGTATTTAATGTATTGCTTGGAAGAGAAAAACAAAGAAAGAGAGAGAGACACAGAGACAGAGACACAGAGAGAGACAGACAGATAATTTTTTGCCACATTTCTTGGCAGGTCTTGGCAGGGTGGGTCAAATCAGGTTCAGGCTTCCCAGTGAGTGGTTGGTCACAGAGCCATACTGGGGCTCTCACCATCATGAGAGATCTGGCTGGAACTTGTAGCCCTCCACCCTGCAGGGTTTTTTGGCCACCAGGGTCTGGTGGAACACAGTGAGTTCCAAGAATAACCCATGGAGCCCCATGACTCCAACATGAGCTGGCTGGGCTGCCTTAGAATTTAGTCTTTTATTTGTTGCTTGGTATTTGTTTAAATGTTTTTGCTTTTTCCTCAAAGCGGGAATAATTCAATATTAAAGGTTCCTTTGTGGAAAATGAGTTTTTTGATTTGTTTTGTTTTCCTTCATAGTAAAAATAACTCAATTATCTGATGTGGGAGTGATTTCTTACTAATAAAGAAACTGCCTAGGCCCATTTGATAGGCCAACCCTTAGGTAGGTGGAGAAAACAAAACAGGATGCTGGGAGAAAGAAGCTGAGTCAGGAGTCGCCATGTTTCTTCCACTCCAGACAGACGCAGGTTAAGATGCTCTCTGGTAAGCCACCTTGTGGGCTACACAGAATATTAGAAATGGGTTAGAACAATATGTAAGAGCTAGCCAATAAGAGGCTGGAACTAATGGGTCAGGCAGTGTTTAAAAGAATATAGTTTCCATGTAATTATTTCGGGTAAAGCTAGCCATGCGGGCGGCCGGGCGCCAGGAACGTAGCCCACCGCTCATCACTACAATTATCAATGGTCTCTTCATGGGAGAAAACAAAAACTAAAGCAAGCCCAACTTCTAGTACAGAAACAATTACAATCGGGGCATAAAGCACTAAGCCAATGCTGTTTAAATTTCCAGAGGTATTAGTCATTCATTCTATAGAGGATGCTCTCTTTTTCTGTTCGTCTAATTAATGCTTAAACAAATGTATCATATCATTGAATACTCTATTATCTGTTTATCACTTCTAGGGATTTGGAAACTCTTGGTTAAATTCTACAACAAATGTAACATCTAAAGCAGAGTAGGTTATAAATATGTTAAATAATGTGGTTGCTAAAGTGGTAACTCAGAAATAATCCCTCACTGACAAAGAACCTATAGAAATCATTGTGTCACTAGGTAAAATGCAGGATGATTTTTTTTCACACTGATAATAATTGGCAGGCTGCATTAGCATGTTACTAGGGATCTACAGATATATATCCAAAATTCCATGACAGCTGGAAGTCATTCTAGAAGACAACATCCTCTCTCCCAACAAAGTTTGTCCTCAGGGTTAGGGACATCATTTATGGGTTGATTATAATTTGCATAGGGTTGAGAGTTGGGGAGAAAATTATGTAGGATCAGGGATCTCTTTGAAAAAAATGGGGCGAAATTGGATGGGATAATAGATTAGTGTTGTCTTACTCACATTAATAATAATAGTAAGTAATAGAGTCAATACTTGTGAGCTATTATTGTTTATAGGCAATTTACATTGGTATAGATTCTTGTATATCAATACAAACTTAAATTATATTGAATATGTTTCTACTTTCATCTACAATATTTGTATATGTAGGCAAAGTTATTTTGTCATATTGTATGCATACATACTCCTACCTCTGCTTAAAACATTTTTGCATATTGATACACTTTTAGGATATATTTATCATATTGCAATGTACATTTCTACCTCTAATCAAGATACTTATACATTGTTTACATTTTGAGGTCATTGTCCTCAGCTGTTGCATAGTTGTTTATTGTATAATATTCTTATATGAAGTTTTAGTCTTTATATAGGTATTAAGAATTATAGATCAATAGTCATCTATGTTTGTCATACTTATAGTTAGACTAATCAGGTTCTTTTGATATATAGAGATTGTATCCTACATAGTTAGGTAATCTTCAACCAATTCAAAGAGCTGTAGAATATGGCATTTAAATAACTTAGGATTCTGTTGACATGAGACATGATTGCTCCTAGCATCACTGATCTATTCCCGGCAGAATGTTGAGCACCAAAGACACTCCACACGGAGTTTGTTTTCTTCTTGGCACATTTGGCCTTTGGGCAAGGAACTGCCCATGCCTCAACCACTGACAAGGTACATGGCATCCAGAAATGGATAAGCAGGACACAAGGAAAAAGACTGTCAAATCTTGCCAAGACAGGGTAAGATGGTTTTGAAAAATTTCCTGCCTCTGAAAATGGTCTGTCAGTTACCCAAAGCTGGTTGCTTCAACATTGCAAATGAGACTTTGGGTTGCTCAGGTAGCCAGTTGTGTCTGTCATTTGTTGTACATTTTTGGAAGTTGCTTGATTGCACTTCCTGTCTACTGAAGCAATATTATCTCATTTCTCGGATCTTCAATGGGGTTGAAGACTAGATAGTTGTAGTTACTTTCCTCTCATGACTTGGCCAAGCTATTTATCATACAAGACTTAAACTCATTAGGATAGGATAATTATTGCAACATTTATCACATGTTTCTTGCTTGATATATTTGTTCTTATTGTACATAATTTTGTATTAGGCTTAGAACTTAACTTAACAAAAAGGGGGAGGTGCTGTAGGAATTTCTATTGCCAATAGCCTTTAAGTTACCCATGCATTTGGGCGTGGCCTCTTATACTATCTATGCCAATGTAAAGCACGTGTCTGGTCTCTTTTCGGGCTGCAAGATTCGGTTGCTGTTCACCGTTCTAGCAGAGAATATTGATTTGTATGTCTACCCTAAATAAATAACCCTCTGTTATTCTCAAAAAGAAAAAAAGAATTTTAAAGATATCCCTTGAGTATTGTCAAAATCTTTATCCAAAAATCTTATAGATTTTGAAGTCTAACAAAGATTGCTTTTAATGCTTTTTTTGTAGATGACTATTTAAAATAACAAGGAGCATATATTTCATATAAAAATTCTACAAGTTCCTCGGAGATTGTACCCATCCCAGGTGATATAGCTCAAGTCTAAGCCTGCTGTAATCGCTCATCTTTTCTCAGATGTTTCTCAGCCATTGAACATTTTAACTGACTCTGATACTTATTTAAATTCAGGTGACAGTTTATTTTTTGAACTAAGAAGAATCAATCTTATAGTCATAATAAACAGCTTTGGATCCCCAGTTTTCACATTTTCAACCAAAATGGGTATCCTGAAGGAAGATTAAGGTTCGATATTAACTGACTCCATGTATAAATTAGCACATAAAGGACAGAGGTATCTTTGTTCTATATAAACTCTTTATCTCAGGATTTATAAATTCATTGTATATAGTTTACAAAATCTATAAAACCTGCAGCAGAAATTTAACTAAAAACCATCAACAAAATGATAATAGTTATATCTACACATAAGTAATTTTAATTAATGTGTGTGAGAGAAATTCAACTCTTGTTTTTAAAAATTAGGTCTGCTATATCATAATGTATAAAATGACAATGATAAATAACCACACATCTTATCTTCATCTTGGTCATCATCAGGATAAAAAAGACCATATGACTGAGAGTCATCTTTACTAAAATCAAATGCCGTGTAATTCACCACCATCTTAAGGTTTCCACATGGTTTAAACCAACTAAGGCAACACTCTTAAAACTTAGTCTTACTAAGGCTTTTGTTTATTATTGTTTTTAAGCATTTTCTGACCAACAAGCCTCTCCACTGACACAATAATCCAAATTAGACCAAATCAGATCAAATAGAAAAGGCCCAGGTCGGTCGGCCATTCTGCTGGTCAGATGACCGACCTTAAAAAAAAAAAAAAAGGCCCAGGTCTAATGTCAGAATTCCCAGGTGACCCCCAGGAAAACATGGAGATGGGGAAAGGAGGACCAAACAACCACAGAAAACCAGGAGACCATATGTTCATTTTCTTGGAGGGGGCAGTTTAAATATCCTGTCGAAGTTGTTTTGACCTTCCCTGGGGAGGGGTCACCGTTTGGTGGACTTTCTCAGAGGTGGAGTTTGGACTGAGGCAGCTCCCAGGGGAGGGAGCTTTGGAATGGAACTTTCCACCCAGCATTCTAAAATAGATTGGGGGAGGCTGGGGTGAAGCCCCAATCAGACATTCCAGACTCTTTGTATAAAGGGTGTCAGGGAGCTGAGGTGATGCTTTCAACCAAACAATTAATCTTATGTTTATTAGACTAAGGAGACAATGCCAAGTTTTCAAGAATTTCTGGATTATAATGGGTTTTTGTGTGGTGGTAAATTCCTAAGGTTATAAAGGTATACTCAGGTTAACAAAAACTTACTTAGAGATACATGTCTGAAACAATAAAATCCACATTTATAAAAACTACTAACTTGCTGTAAGATGTTAAAGATAATTTTAAAATGCAAATTAATGTTCAGTCACCTTATAAGTGATCAGATTTTTAATGTGCTCAAAACTAAATTTGTAGTCATACTAAATACAAATATAATTAATTTAAAAAGTCAAGCTTTGGCCTTCTATATATATTTTCAAGGTTAAGCCTAAGGCAAGTGAATAAAAACAAAGTTTGAAATCAGGTATAATTAATAGATGGTTGCCTGGTAAGATTATGCATGCATCCAATAATATGCTAGCAACCTTAGCAAAATAAGAAATTTTATGTTGTCTTATATTACTAAAACTTCATTTTTTAAAAATATTTATTTATTTATTCTGTCTGTGGTGCAGGCCAGAAGAGGGCACCAGACCTCATTACAGATGGTTGTGAGCCACCATGTGGTTGCTGGGAATTGAACTCAGGACCTTTGGAAGAGCAGGCAATGCTCTTAACCTCTGAGACATCTCTCCAGCCCCCCTAAAACTTCATTTTTAAATTTACATTTTTGTACAACATAAGAAAAAATTTAAAACAACAATGCAAACAGACTTGGATGGATTCAAAAACCAAACAAGGAGTAAACTGAAATCAAGAACTCTTTAAAGATGATTGTTCTCGATACTATGATGACCAAAGAAGAGATATAATTACATGTTCCTCAAATTCTCTTGGAGGCCAAGGGGCATTCAATAAAAAACATAGTCAGTAAGAATCAGATTATTTTGAAGTTTGTTTTTAACCTATAATTAATTTGGTACAGCCAGAGAATCTGTTACATCACACCACCTATAAAATGTAGTAAAAACTGAAGTCCTCTGATGAGTGCTTCCTTTAGGGAATTGCTAGGCTTGGATATTATTCACGTTTTTTATTTGCATTTACGATTTCAACTGGATTTAAATTGTCATGCTCACATAAAAAAATTTAATTGTTTTCTCCTTCAGGACTTTTTGTGATTATTTTCCAGGTACTTCTAAATATCCTGTTAGCTACTGAGAGAGTCTTAATCCCAAAATTAAAACTGCCTTGATTTTAAAGATCTCAAATCTTATAGCCTTAAGTTTAAATCTTTAAAAAATTTAATAACCATTGTTAATTAAATATATTCTGTTTGGGTTTTTTATTATACACTTGCCTTTGTTCTGGTAAATGATCAGACACTGGCCAGGGGGGTAATTAAAGAAAGCTCACAGAAGCCTATCCCTATTAAAGGTATTTTTCATTAGTATAGAGACATTATTTTATTCTAAGCTTCTAGTGTGGAATTAGTAATGAATGGACCTCAATTCCTGAAACCATGGCCATCTGTGTCCTTGGACCCTGTATGCTATCAGGTATGTAGAGATCTGTGCTAAAACTCACCACAGGCATGCACAATGCCTCTCCCTAACCAATCAGCTACAGAACACATGCCCATGCATGGCATGAGGCTCTGGGAGCTCCAGGAAACAGCATCATAGCTCACCTGGAATTTGACTTTGTCAAATAACTCTGTGCGTGTTCTTCCTAGGTCTCTCATTACAACTGAATGTTAATAATGGTTCTTATGCTTAAGTTAGGAAATAACTTAAGGAATTTTAAAATCAATCATGCTACTAAAGTCCCTTACTTTATACAGGGTAAAGCCTTTATAAAACACCATCTAATACTTAATTAGCAAATTTTAAAGAATTAAAATTAAAAAGAGGCTATATCCACTTTTATCACCACATGCTGCCCAAAAGCATTTTTGTCCTAAGGAGTCAGAGCCTAAAGTAAATGCTAAATGAAAAGAAAGAATCTCATATTCTGTTAACATGGAGGCCAGGCTCTGCATATGTCTTTAAATGAACAGTGTCTCAGATGGCTCCTAATCTGAAGCATCCAACC
Organism: Alexandromys fortis; assembly: GCF_014885135.2. NCBI lineage: Eukaryota > Metazoa > Chordata > Mammalia > Rodentia > Cricetidae > Alexandromys > Alexandromys fortis. The sequence goes on from NW_026068027.1 coordinate 3,011,686, forward strand.
AGGACACTCAGAGACCACTAGACAAATGAGACATCTGAAGGCAGATGACAAATCCATGAAAAGGAGATGCCCCAAGAAAAGTAGTGAACTGAGAACTTGAGCATCAAGACTCTAGCTTATCAAACAGAGTCTTTGGGGAAACGGAGGCACTGTATGACCAACCCAAAAAGTGATGCTGTTATATTTACTAACCATATCACACGTTAACTCTCAGCCTATCAATGCAGAATCCAAATGCCTTTTGTTAGGGGGAGATAAAAGGAATCCTAGACACAAAAATACAGAGTTTAACGCAGCTTCTTGCTTGTTGATGGTGGTGTGCTCAGCTCCTTTAAGAGAGGTTTTACTGACTCAGAAGTAGCAGAAAAAAAAAGCTGTGCCATTTTGAAATGAAGGTTTTCTGGGCCATGCTGCTGGTGCCAACTCTGACTTTTTCTAGAGGTCCAGCTATGGAGCACTTGAATGGGGTTTGTGGGCCCATGTGCTTGTATTACTGCTTGGAAAAGTAGTTGAGATCATGGTTGCAGCTCAGTCCCCTCCCACCCTGCCTGGGCAGGCAGCAGGATCAGAACTGCTAGGAGTGCACAGGCAGGAGGGCATGGCAGATTCCTCCCACCATACGCAGAGATATTTCCAGGCTGTGCAATGCTCTGCATGGCATATCTAGATTGCTCAGATAAAAAGGGTTTATGTGCTGCAAGCTCATTCTCAGAGTTAAAGTGCTGAACACAACTCCTACCTGGCAGTTCCAGAGTTGGCAGTAATGGTATCTCCATGATTTTGAAAGTGGAGAGAGGTGGGGCCAGCATCCAGAGCTGCTGCAACCAAGCTGCTTACCATTTTAAAAGTCTTCAAGACAGACAGAGAAGAATTTCAGATACACACTAGGACAGATTCAGACATAAAAGACCTCTATATGGGTGTTGGATAAATGTACGTAAGCTTGGGAGAAAGAAGAAAAAGAGTACAGAGGGTTATAAAAAGAGGTAAAAAAAGTCTTTAAAGAGACAGAGTACAGACAGTCAGAGAGTAAAGGAATAAAGATAATAAAAATAAATATTAAACTTGTAGAAAAAGTAATAGAGTAAAATCAAGCCACATAAAGATGGAAAATTCACAGAGTCTGGATTATGTATATTATTGTGTTATCTTTTAATTTTTTGACTGCAGAGAGACATTTGATTCTGGGGACTGCTAAACCAAGCCTACATATATATTTCAAAGGTATCTTGAATTCAAAATTTGAGTATAAGAATATGTCACTTTGGAAGAAGTTCTTATTTTGTTTCCACAGAGAATGAGAACCTGTGGACTCCTTCCAGACTAATGTAGTTTGAGGGAACAAAACCTTCTAAAAGGTCACCTTGAACACTCCTCAAGAAATTACAACTGCTGACTGAGATAAACCTAGCACACAGGATACACCATGAAAGACCAGATTAACAACACCCAAGTTAGGTAGTAGTCTAGAGTACTACACCCAAATTCCCAAAAATTCCCAAATATTGTTTTTAAATGTTTGTTTATATTTAAAGGGGGATATGCTATAGAGATGGATACTTTAGATTGGTATGGATCTTGGTTTATTGATGTAGTTTTAGGTCGATTTTGTTATATGCATATTTCTGCTCTTGATTAAGATATTGTGATTGTGTAGTTTATTTAAAAATGTAATATATAATTAAAAATATAGGTTAATAAATAATTATCTATAATAATCAAGCTTGTAGTCATATTAGTTAGATTTTCTCGATGTATAGAGATGTATTTCAGATGGATATTCTTCAAATCTTTCAAAGACTACAGAATATAGCATTTAAAATGTTTTAAGAACATAGGACTTTTCATGACAATGAGATGCATCTGCTCCTGGTAGCACCAATCCACTTCAAGAGGAAGAAGGGCACTGAAGAGGCTCCTTATGGTGTTGGTTAGCCATTTGGGCAAAAAACTGCTCTTGCCTGGACTTCTTGATTAACTGGACATGCAGGACCCACAGAGAAATGACTGCTGAACTTGCCTAAAGGTGAGATGATCCTTCAGGGTTCATGCTTGATGAAAGAATGTCTGTTAGACATTCTGCAGGACAGAAAAAAAAGGCTGACAGACTGCCAATATAGGCAGAACTGTCTTTGAAATTTCCTGCTTCATGGAAAACTCTGCTGGATACTATGGGCTTGTGGGCTGAATATCGGATGTCCCAATGATACAGAAGAACTTTGGGTGACTGTCCAGGCAGCGAGGTATCTCTGTCAATTCTAGAGTTTTGAAAGTTGCTTACAATGTACTTCATGTTTACTTAGGTAATAGTATCTCCTTCTGGAGTCTTTGTTGAAGAATAGACAGCTATAGTTTTCCTAAGTTATAATAAAAGATAAAGTAGTAGATATAAATATTTTAACTGTGATTCTTGCTTGATACCTGTTTTGTTATATGTAGTTTTACTATGTTAAAGTTAAAACATTTCTTTTTATTTAAACAGAAAAGGGGAGGTGATGTGGGATTTATCTCTGTTCCATTGATTAATAAAGAAACTGCTTTGGACATATAACAAGGCAGAATTTAGGGAGGCGGGGAAAACTAGGCTGAATTCTGGGAGAAAGAAGGATGGGGTCAGAGAGAAGCCCCCACTGGAAACAGACACCAGAACTTTAGCAGGTAAGCCACAGCCACATGACGATACACAGATTAATAGAAATGGGTTAAGTTAATATGTAAGAGTTAGCCAATAAGAAGCTAGAGCTAATGGGACAAACAGTAATTTAATCAATACAGTTTCTGTGTGATTATTTTGGGGCTGAGCAGCCACAGATCAATAAGGGTCTTTCTCCTACTACAACCTGTAATAGGGGATAGTATGCTGTTCTTTTGCCACACTAAGGATTGTTTTTATGCTGTTAATGCCTATACCAGGAAGAGTTACTTGAATGCAAAGGGAAGTCTCTAAAATTGCCTGGATGATGAGTAAAACTACTAATATTACAGAAGAAACATTAGCAGAAATCAACTAAGAGATGGGTGAAGTGAGGACCACGGTTTTCCAAAGTAGAGCTACTACTACAGATTATTTGTTGCTTGAGCATAGTCCTGGTTGCCAACAATTTCCTGTCATCTGTTGCTTTAATGTGTCAGATTTCTCTCAGGCTACTGATGGTCAAATTAATGATGTGAACAAAGTGGTAGACAAAATCTCTCCAGTGTCCTTTGAGTGTCCCCATGGCTAAGGACATTCTCCCCTTTCCTTGGTTCTCTGTTAGCTGCTCTTACAATTCTCTTATGCCTGCCCATATTAATTAGACTAGCCATAGAGGCAATGCATTCAACCATGACCTCTGTTACAGCCATTATTTTTTCTTTAAAAACTTAAAAATGGGGAGATGTAGAGGGCCAAAAGGCCTTGTGTACACGGATAAGCACTGGAGAAGCCAGAAAGTTAAACACACAGCTTACCTCTTCAAAGGAATGAACTAGCTGCTCTTCCTGGAATCCCAGGAATGATTAAGTTTTACAACCTGGTGATGCTTTGTTGTCTGATGAGACAGACTCTGCTTGCATCTCCCAGAATTTACTTATCTCAGATCCTTTCCTCCTAAACCTTGAGCATTGCATTTAAGTCACCAACCCTAAGAGCCAGGCCAGCCCTGACTCTCTCAAGCACTATGTTTACCTCAGCCAAGCTCCCTAGGTCCCAAATTGTGAGCACTATCTCTGAGTCAACAGCACCCATTTTTGTGAAAGAAGCCAGAGATACTTTGTAAGGAACCTCAATGCAAATGTGTCCTAATTTGCTGTGCACTTGGAACTGAGTTAATTGTTATCTGAATACTCTTTCCCAAAAATTATGTTGTGTTTAATTGTGGCTAAAGGAAAATAATCTGAGCCAGACTCTTGAAGTTCTGGTCCAGCTCTAGTTACAACAAAATGGGTCTGAGCCAAGTTTTATTCTTACCTCATCCTGACCACCGATTCTCTACATACCAGGAATCCCACATTAAGTCATGAAGTCTACATTCCCAGCTGTCCAATACCCTTTTAGGAAGAGATCTGTTACCTAAGCTGCAGGCACAATTATGTATGTGTGTGTATATATATA
>NW_026068027.1:3015789-3049690 GCF_014885135.2 Alexandromys fortis
TATATATTTCCCTCCCGAAGACTGGCAATTTCTCTATAGGTTCTTCCAGAACACACTGGCAATTCATTCTGAAGCTGCACAAGAAGCAGCTTGATGGTTACATGACTTGAAGGACTGACCCAGGTAAATCTAGTTGTAGTTGTAACCTCAGACGACTAGAAGAGCTTTCCCAGTGAGGATTCATCTGAGAGACACTCCTAAATTCAAAGTGAAATTCAGTGTTCCACACACAGGGAAGCCCTAAAAGAAATTAATCTGGAAATTAATTTTTCCAATGTATAAACTTATTAGACCTTGTCAGCCTCCCTAATAATAGGCCCATGTTACTACTGAAGAAATCCCATGCTGACAAGCACTCATTTGCATAGGAGTTGTGAGTCATTGCTGAATTTGCACATTGATATTGTTCCTACCTATACCAGCTGACCCAGGGTATTCTGGGGGACATTTCTGGCTTCCAGATTGAATTTGAGGACACATTGCTAATGCCCCAATTGACTCATAATCATAGCCTCTTGAGTAACAGAACCCAGACTAACAGTTTAAACACTAAATCTAGGGGCTGGAGAGCTGGCTCAGTAGTTAAAAACACTGGCTGATCTTCCAGAGGACCCAGATTCAATTTACAGAGCCCATACATGGCTCATAGCCGTCTGTAACTCCAATCCTAGGGGTTCTGATGCCCTCATCTGGCCTGTGTGGGTACTGAATTCACATAGTACACAGAACAGTGCAAAACACCCATACACATAAAAAGTAAAAGAAAACAATCAATTCCGTTGGACGGTGCTATCTCAGGAGTTTAAGAGGTTTTTAATAACCTTTGGAGAGATAAGAGATCTAGCATCGAAAGGGAGTGAGTTGCTTATCAGTGATTGGTTGATAATTAGCAATTCCTTTCAGCAACCCATAACTAACACCAGAGAGCATTTAATCATCTGGATGCCTGTGGGTGTGTGGCAGAGAAGCAAAAATCTTCCATGAGATTCTTGAGTTTTCTCTTTGAAGCAGAAAAGAGATATACCTGATCAGGGACTAAAATTAGACAATTATATAAAAAGAAAACCCCTTCTAGTAATAGTTTGGGTATTCCCTAGGCATGGCAGGTTGCTATAGAATTTGGGTGCCAACCTTTGACTTTGTGGGCTAAACCCCTTTAGGAAGTTTTGTAGGGACCTGAATGGAAATTATTGGAATTGATACAGCAATATTAACAGGCTTTGAAAGAGGGGGCTGCTGTCATTGCTTGTGAACTCTTGCAGGAAGCAAAAGAGTTCCTCCCAGGCCACTGTGATGGATGTACTACACCAAGCAATGACCATATTAGGACAAAAAGAAAATATATAACTCACTACAGACGAGTGGGAAAATATCAAGCAGTCCTACCTAACAATGCCATTGTATCTCTCATGATGATGTGGAAGATAAACCTAGCAGTTTTCCTCCTGGGTCCAAAATGGAAGCCTTTATTACATGAGTCCACCAAAATAACAGATGAAATCTACTCTGGTAGATTTGATTTACAAGATCGGTACTGACAAAAGCCGTCCAGCCCCTGTACACTGACAGAAGCCACTATATCTACTAGCATGGAAGAAGGACTGGTATTCTGGAAGAAGTCAACATGGCCAAAGTGATACCTCCAGGGATGTCTGCTCAGAAAGTTCAACTTGTGGCATTGACTTCCATCTGGTCAGCAGAGAATCCAGCCAATAGCTACACTGACCCTGGGTATACTTTTAAGATTGTATGTGTTCACAGTTCTATTTGGAAAAAAAAAAAGGGATAAGTCAATCTAATAAGAAAGACGCCAAGCATGCAATGGGGCTTCTTAGACACCTGGAAGCCGGCACAGTCTTAAGAAGGCATCAGTCGTACAGTGTTTGACCACAAGAATGGTGCTGCTGCATTGGTCATCAGACATGGCCCGCCAGAGGAAACAGGTAAGGAGACCGGGAAATCCTCCAATGTCATGCCACTCATTGCTCTACTTTGCTGGTTTGAAACTGGACCTCAATATTCTACTTTAGTTTATTTTAGACTATTTGACGAGAATTTACTGAATCCAAATCATAAAACCACAGAAGAAATTTTTAAAAGGAAAGAATTCTCTCCAGTCCATTTAGTAAATGCAGTTGTTAAGCAATTGCATGAATCTACCAACTTTGGGGGAAACACTACAAATAATTACATTTAGCAATGAGTTACAGGCTCCAGGCTGTCTGAAGCTGTAGTAAGGTCAGCTTTGTAAAGTTTGTCAGAAAAACATTTCCCCCATCCCAAACCAAAAGGACTTAAAACAATAGTGGGGACAGCATCCATTTGAGAACTGACAAGTTGATTTTACTATAATATCAAAACCAAGAGAGTTCAAATATATTTTGGTCTGTAATGACACTTTGGGAAGATGGATTAGAGAATTATTCATTTGAATTGAGATGTTATTAAATCCTTGGTGAGGAAAATTATTACTTGTAGACTGGTGTGGGACAATTCTGTATTCTGTCAATCATGTTTAAAAAAAAATGCTGCTTGGCCAGTAGCCAGGCATGAAGTACAGGTGGGAGAACCAGACAGGAAGTAAAGGTAGGGCAATAAGAACAGGAGAATCCTGGGAAGGAGGAAGCCCATTCCTCCCCAGTCCTGTCCCAACCACAGAAGAAAGATGTGATTGCCCCACTGAAAAAGGTACTGAGCCATGTGGCTAACATAGATAAGAATAATGGGTTAATGTAAGTTATGAGAGTCAATAAGAAGCCTGAGCTAATGGGCCAATCAGTTTCTCATTAATATAGACCTCTGTGTGATTTCTTTGGGGCTAAATGGCTGTGGGACCTGGTGGGGGGAGGTTTCTACATCATGTCTTCTGGATGTCAGCACACACCTTGAGGATCTATGAATTTACACTTTATTCCAGAAAAAAATAAGCCAATGGCTTTTCCTGACATCTATACTTGGGGTGTGTTGTTTTCACAGGTTGTGCTAGAGATTGTGTAGGTCTCACAGAAAGCTCATGAGATGTGATTCTCACTCCCATAGTCTATGCTGTGGGCCAAGTGGCCCACAGGGTGGTTCCTGCTGTGCAGGAAGACAGGTTACTCTTTCATGCCTACAAACAGCTCTGCACGGGGGGAGAGGGGTCAGCGGCTGCAGCATAGTGATGCGTGGAATGAAAACTAAGAGGGACCTTTCCTCCCTGCCGACATATGATGACAAAGTACACGGGTAGAGAAGTGAGTGCGCCTCTCTGACCGTCCTCATGACGCCAATGATGGTAAGCTTCCTGAATGTGGAATTGGAGTACCTGGCTCCCATAATGACCAAAGCCTTAGACACAACATCCCATGGTACTGGGACTGTCAGATAGGAGCTAAGTCACATCTGGGAAGCCTGGGAAGCCATTGGAGAAAAGCTCATGGTTGTGAACAGTTTAAAGAAAACTCATTTTAATCAGTTAGGCAATGCTCAATTGATCAACAAAAATGAAATTATCTCTAATATAAGGAAGGGAGAATGAGTCTTACTGTCTCACTCCCAAGTCTCAGAGGCCAATGGAAGCCTTCCTAGTCTTCCTGCTTTTTCTCTATTTTGGCATAACTGCTCACGATTGCATAAGACCTATTGCAGAGTGTGTGGGTCTGGATAAGAAAACTTCCTATGGATAAGAAAACTTGCTTGCAGCTGACAGGTTATCATCTTTCACATGAAACAGATCCTGCAGAGACAACAGTAATATAGGAGAAGGAATAACAGGAGCGGGTTATTACGGTACTTTGAATCACACACAGATATGCTAGTAACTGTTGCTTTGTTTGGAGTCAGTCTGCACACATACATTATTAACGGCTTGTTTGTTCTGAGTTAACTCTGAAGTCCAGGAGGCACCTAGAAAAGGACAAAGAGTTATTACCACGTGGCGTTAACCAGACCCGACATTGCAGGAAGGGCCTGGATCTGGAAATGAGAGCATCAAGATCACCAGTCCCAGCAGTGTGGCAATTACCTCACTGTGGGGACAAGCTTGAGCATGAATGATTAACTGCCTTTGTTTAATTCCCCATATCTGATAAGATGTTTGAGGAGAGTGTCAACCCACCACCTTCTCAGATTGCCATTGGAGTAAAGCACAACTTAAGTGTTCAAATCCCATCTCTGCTCTTTTCTTTAGCATCCATAGTGATGGGAAGCATGACCTTTGGCATTTTTGAAAATAATGTATTATTGTATACGTATGTACAGGTATACATGTACTGTTAATCCCACTGGTCAAGAATAAGACCACTATCACAGTTTAAAGTCAAATTTGAAACAAGCTTTAATTAAATACTGGCCAGGTTGATGGGCTCTCTGGCCAGGTCCATTTCTGGTTTCTGAGAAAATGGCCCTAAGTCATGGTTTGCAGAGGTTTAAAGCATTTCCCATCAGGTCCAGTCGGGAGCAAGCATGCATCCTGACATATTTCCTGCCTGTGAACTTCCCACCCATATGTGATCACACACATCTGGTGCAGATGGGTCAAATATACTTGTTTAGGGGAGTGGAAACATGTGGCTTATTATCACCCATAAACAATAGCCTCCAGCATTTCAGAAACTGTCTGCCCTTGGATAAGGGGCTTGCAGATCAAAGGTATTTTTGTTTCATGGATCTATTAGACATAGTAATTAAAATCTGCAATGTAACTTTGGCTCTCACACTCCTCCTTTGAGTGGTATCCTGAGTCAAATCCTTGGCTCTGTGATGGGTACCTGTTTACATTGGAATCTAATAACCATCCACTTAATGGTACCCAGTCAGAAATTATCATCTAATCTAGTTAAAGTATCAGTGATGCAAAAGACAACAGCAATTAGCAGAAGCAGAAGGGCCAAAGGCCCTGTGGTGGCTGACAGAGTTACTATCTAGAAGGAACCTGGAAATGAGAATGGAGACCAGTTATTTCATCTCAAGTCCCCTTTTTTTAACAATGATTTTTTTTTAGTACAGTCAGGTTATTTTAAATGATTACTGAGTGGTTTTTATAGGAACCACATTTTTCTCTTAAAGCTGTAACATGGACAGGCCGGGCCTGCTTGTTGTTGGGGTTTTGTTTTGCCTGGTACTCCCAGCTGTTTAGCCCCAAAGAAAATCACACATAGGTCTCCATAAATTATAAGCTGATTGGCCCATTAGCTCTAGCCTCTCACTGGCTAACTCTCACATCTTTAACCCATTTTTCTGATCTATGTTAGCCATGTGGCTCAGTACCTTTTTTCAGTGGGGCAGATCACATCCTTCTGCTTCAGTGGTCTGGGCAGGAATGGGAGGAATCAACTTCCTCCTTCCCAGAATTCTCCTTTTCTCATTACATCATTTCTATTTCCTGTCTGGTTTTCCCGGCTATATTTCCTGCCTGGCCAATCAGCGTTTATTTATAACATGATTGACAGATACAGACAATTCTCCCGCACCATAAAGCTATACAATAACCTCTGTTCTACATAGAATGGGTTGAGTAGCCTATCATATTGTAGAGCTATTTCAGCTAATGAATCTACCTCTTGATAGATCTGGGTATATTTGGCAAAAGCAAGCTCCAACATTGCAACAATTCAAAACTCAGTGTCTGTGATTCATTCACAATCCTTTGGGTTTTCCCAAGGGTCTTGGATCACCGCTTTGACCCCACCTTCAGCAGCATAAACATAACCTACCTTGTAGATACCAGCCTGCTCCATTTCATTGTAGCTTATGCTTCTAGTGACTATCACATGGCACCAGAATTTTCAAAACTGCTAAAGTCCCTCATTGCAACTGGGCTCTCTTTGGGAACTCTAGGCATGCCACACATTGGCAAACCTCGGCTGTTCCCCATGATCCCTTAATGTCTTTAAAACCATTGTCACCTGGACTACTCCCATCTTACAAAGTCTGGCTGACAGTGCAAGGTAAATTCTTGCATAGGAAGGAACGAAGGTACAGCATTAGTACTTTATTAAGCAGTCATTGTTTTTTAAATATTTTCTTGCATAAACTTGTTTTCAGGACAGGAATTATGAAAAAAAATCTATCTTAATCCAAAATATCTTGGAGACCTGTTGCTGCCTCCTTGGTAGGCTCACAACACGTGGTCACCTTTAATCAAGATGGCAGTGAAGTCACATGACATCTGCCATCTCCACCCCTACCAAAGATGCAAGCCAGCCATGTGGCTGCCTAAAGATGGTGACAACCCACGTGTTGCTTATATCCCAAAATGGAATCATGCCATATGGTTCCTTTAAGATCACATATACACAGATTTTTAACTATCAACTCCCAGTGTTACTAGTTTTAAGTTAACTTTTTTTTTCATACATTTTACAGACTTTTAACCATATCCAATAAAGTAAACTTATAAATCTTGAAGTACAGAATGCTCCCATAAAACATGTCTAATTTTTTGGCTGTTCTATTTTGCTTTGTTTTCCCTGTCACAGTCTCAGGTGGCTCAACTGACACAGGGCATAGAGGAAACCTTTAAATATGATTGGGTCTAGAGAAGATAGAGCTATAACTCAACTCCAGAGCCAGCTTTCCAACAAAGAACAGCATAAAACAACTTTAATGTTATTTATACCCAAAAGACATCTGAACTCCTGGTAACTAGAATCCAGTGACCAGAGAGCTCAGAAATAAGTTTTGAGCCCTGGCCATAAAAGCAGTGATGACTGGCGGATGGTGGACAGAGACAGCAGAAATATCTGACCTATCTGTCTCAGCTCCATGCTTGCAACAAAACTTACGGGCACACCAAAACACAAGACAAAACTTTCCAACAAACCAGGCAGATACAACTTCCAACAAAACAGACAAAACTTCCCTCAAAAAACAGAGAAAAATTTCCAGTCAATTAGAACTAGGCTGGTGGGTAATATCTTGCTATTTGTCCTAGACAGGAGAATACTGGGGTCCTATCAAACATCCTTCACTTCCCAGATAGGGATCCCACAAAACAGAACAAGTTTATGATTCACCAGGAGGTCTCTGTAGATGCTTGCTGCATTTCTTGGCAGATATGTGTATCTGTATTAACACAAGTATGGAATGTGTAGTGTGCCCAAACCAGGTAAAGATGACTTTTTTGTTCTATGTTTGAACAGGTAAAAGGCATCTGTTAGCTTTCTAAGTTTTTTTGAACTATATAATCAAATGTCTATCCATACCATATGAAAGGATGGCATGTAATATTATGTCATGAAGATTCTGCAGTCAGAAAGATTTATCATGTCTCCTCCAGTCTCAGAGCTATTCCCATACAGAGGGATCAGATAATAAGCCACCTGTCCTGTAGTCTTTCCTGGCCCCCTCCTTCATGTCTGTGGCCAATATCCTCAGGAGGTCTCCTTAGCTCAAATCTAATCTTTATTAATTTTGAAGGAATCCATAGCTTTTTTGTTTCTGAAGAAACAAAAACACAACCTCTCTCCCAACACAACACATTTTTCAACTTCCATTCTGAAACCAGGACATCTATAAAGTATATAAACTAGTTTAATTCAGCAGTCCCTTTCATAATCCAACATCTCTTAGTAGCTGCCCTTCTCTGTTCATTAGCATTTTAAAAATTCAAAATCAACAAAGTAACACAAAAGTTCAAACTCCCTGTGCTATAATTTTTCATCCTTATGTGACTTATTTTTATATCGTTTTACTCTTTCTTTAAAGACTATTATTTTTAAAATATCTTTCTAAACTATTTATCTACACCATTTTTCTTCTCTCTCTCTCTCTCTCTCTCTCTCTCTCTCTCTCTCTCTCTCTCTCTCTCTCTCCCTCCTTTTTTACTTTAGCACCTAAGTACCTTTTAAAATGTATTGTACCTTTTTAGTTTTTTTTTCTGTGTCTGGACCTAGCTTTTTTGCTTGTCTGCAGTTTTGTCCTTGCAGCATTCTCTGACTATGGGAGGCAAATCTTAAACTGCTAGGTTACCATCACAGAGTGGTGCTGGTGGCTGACTCTGCCCCCTTTGAGTCTGTGAGAACTTATCCTCCATGCACCCAGCCCCAGAGCCACATTTAACTGCCCTAGCCCTGGCAATTTTTTTGTATCTGCCTGCAGTAGGAATTTATACCCAGTGTCTGATGCTCAAGCGCTCAGCTATACAGCAGGCCCTTTTAAAAGAGCCGTGCCTCTGTATGCCAAGCCTACCCAAGAGCATTCTTTCTCAGGCCCTAATTGGACGTTTGATCACCACATTGTGCACCATATATAGCAGCACTTTCTCATCACGGCCACCAGTTCACAACAACATGGAGATGTCTATGTTATGAAAACTTGGCCTTAGCTTAGACTCGTTCTCAACTAACTCTTACAACTTAAATTAACCCATCTATATTAATCTACTTTGTCATGTGGCATTACTTCATCTCTGTAGTTCTTCCTGTTCTTTTTCCTACAAGTCTGGCTGATGACTCTACTTTTTCCCTCTCTGCCTGGAAGTCCTCCCTTTGGCCTAGCTAGTGACCATTCAGCATTTATTTTGCACCAGTCATAGCAATACATATTCACACAGTGTACAGATATCCAACAATACCGTGTGCTGATCAGTCCTGAGGACTGAAAGAGGATGTTGGATCTCTTGGAACTGTAGTTACACACAGTTATGAGCTGAATTCCTGAAGTGGGTGCTGAGAACTGAAACCCGAGTTCTCCAGAAGAGCAGTAAGCATTCTTAACCTCTGAGCCATCTCTCCAGACCCTTTGATCAAATTTGAATTGTTTTTTTTTAATAGATACAGTTTCATTTTTTCTACATGTGAATATCCAATTTTCCCAGCACCATTAAATTTTTCTACGATGCGTAGAAATATAGAAGGATTAGAAGGCTACATACTGAGAACCCCTCTCAAATTTTTTTTTTAAAGATTACATAATTAAACCTTAAAATTAAATTTTGATTTAGTCTTGCTTGATTACCATATCCTCTGACAGTTCATCTTAATAGCCAACTTTACTGGGTTTTGAATCCCCACAGAAACAAACTTTTGGGTGTATTTATGAAGATGCTCCCAGAAAGGTCTAACTCAGCAGGAACATGCTACCCTACAGATGTGCTGTACCATTGCATGTGTTGGCATCCCAGGGTGGAAAAGAAGAAAGAGAGCTGAGTATCGGCATTGTTTCTCTCTGCCTCCTGCTTTTCCTGCTGTGGTAGACTACATCCCTTATTTGATCGGGAAACAACCTTCCTTAAGGTGCTTCTGGTCAGGTGTGTGACACAGCGTTACAGATCTCCTGCCTGGGAGCTGAGCTTGTTGTCTCACGGTGGTGAAGGACAGCAGAAGAGGAGCCTAGAGGAACTCTAGCTAGCCAAGCATGGCAAACATAGCTATGGCAGCCTTACCCTTCTCCCCTACTCCTCTGCCTTGCTAAAAAACCATTAGATTACATTCCTAAAGCTAGACACCAAGGTCTATTCCCTTATGTGTCCAATCCCTCCTCCTGAGGCTGAGCTATCTAAATATTAAAGTCTAACAATCAAAAGGCCCCTTTGGTTCAGCTAATAAACATGTTCAATCAAAATTAAATATCTCATCCTAACACGGGCTTTCCCCTTTTACCTTTATAAATCACATTTGCCTATGAACAACATCTGTCTCCTCTCTGTTCAGAGGCAGTCCTTTTTGCCCCTTGGGGACAAATACCCCTAACCCTTCTCCCTTGTTCTCTTCCCCTTCTCCCTTGTCCAGCACCTCTTATCTTTGTCTCTTATCCCTGCCCATTGTCTCTGTGGAGCAAGTAAAACTGTCCTGAAAGCTTTGTCTCAGGGATCCTGAGTTGATACCATTTCCTTTCAGGTACAGCAAGCAAAGTTTGTGGAGAAGCAAAGACACAACTTCCTGTAGCCAGTAGGGAAAATGAGATGCCAAGTAAAATGTCTTGGAGATTTTTAAATCCATAATTCCAGACACTCATGAGGCAGAGGCAGGAGGATCTTGAGTCCAGGTCCAGTCTTCATAACACAGTAAGTATCTCTCTCTCTCAAAAAAAAAAAAAAAAAACCCAATCTGTAGACTCATAGAGAGTCCCAAAAATAATGCATGGAATATTTGAATGCTTCACCACGTTTCTTCCAGTGGTGACATTTTATTTATTTGTTTGTTTAAAGGTTCTTTCTCATTTTAAAAATTATTCCTTTTTTTACATCCTGACCGCAGGCTTCCCCTCCCTCCATGCTTTCCAGTTCCCCTTACCTCTCCTCTCCCCCAGATCTACTTCTTCTCTATTTCCCTTCAGAAAAGAACAGGTCTCCCAGGGATATCAACCGAACATAGCATAACAATAAGCAATAAGACTAGGCACAGACCCTCATATCAAGGCTGGATGAGCCAACCCAGTAGGAGGGAAAGAGTCCCAAGAGCAGACAATAGAGTCAAAGACAGCTACACTCCCACTGTTAGGAGTCCTACAAGAACACCAAGCTACACGACTGTAACAAACATGCAGAGGACCTAGCTTAGACCCATACAGGGACCCTGATGTCACCACAGTCTATGAGCCCTTATGAGCCCTGCTTAGTTGATTCTGTGGGTCATGTTCTTCTGGTGTTCTTGACCCCCTGGCTTCTATAATAGTTCCTCCCCTCTTCCCTAAGCTTCACCTAATGTCTGTGTCTGTGCATCTGTGGGTCTCTGTATCAACTCCCATCAGTTGCTGGATAAAGCCTCTCTGATGACAATTGTGCTGTAGAATTTGGAGCAAGGGAACATTCCCCCATTGGTGATGGGAGTGCAAACTTGTACACCCACCATGGTGATATTTTCATTAGAAAAGATGGGAACCCTTCACCCAGACATCTGGAAAAGGCTCTGACAGGCTAAGGGACAAGAATTTCAATACAACTAACAAAAGTCATGGAACATTTTCTACACAAAGAGAGACAATAGTCTCTTCTTTAAAAAAAAAAAAGATATTTCAAATAAGAATGCTAAAATATCAGAGAATCGCAAGGAAGCCCAAGGAGTTCCTGGAGTGAGCCTTATTCTTTTCCCAATTATGAACCTGTAAAGAATCTCACAAATAAAATTAAGTATCAAATGTTTGCCTTAGCTTGTTTGTGACTAGTCTAGTGAGGAGTCCTTTGAGTCACGTGACCTAAGGTTTTATTGCATTCGTCCATGATACTGTGTCATGTTTTTTAGGAATCACCTTGTGCTTTAATTTACTAAATGAAAAACTTTTCTTAAAAGCTCTAACATAGCTTCAGGTACCATCAAAAATTTCACATATTCACACAGACGCACACACACACACACACACACACATACATCTAGTGTTAAAATATGTAAGCATATCTCTTTCTTAAGGAGCACTTGCTTATATGCCTATATTTAGGGTATATACTACCCTCTTTCTGTGCGTCTTTCTTGTAGGCAGAAGATTCCTGTCTTGGAGACACTCAGTTCCAGATACTCAGAAGCCGCTTCCCAAATTATTACACAGGGTTTTAATATTACTTATTACCAATAGCTCAGGCTTATTATTAACTAGCACCTACATTTTAAGTTAACCCATATTCCTTATTCACACTCTGCCACGTGGTGGTACCTTTTCTTGGCACAGCATGTCCATCTTGCTCACTCTGCGTCCATCTGGAATTTCCTGACACAGCCCTTCTCCTTCCCATCATCCTTAGTTTGGTCACCCTACCTATACTTCCTGCCTGGCTACTGGCCAATCAGTGTTTTATCAAACCAATTCTAAAGAGGGTTATTCCATAGTATTTTGCCTCCCTTAAGACCCAAACTTATATCTATATTAAAATTGATTCTCTCTCTTTTTTTTAATGGACACTGACATTGCTTCATACTGACTCATCTCCAAATTCTTGTCCATAGTGAAGTAAAGAATACAAGTTTTGTTGTGGGAGTTTGCTTGTTTGTTCCCAGCTGCCCAGAACCAAAATAATCACACAGAAACTATACTATATAAATCATTGCTTGAGGGGCTGGAGAGATGGCTCAGAGGTTAAGAGCACTGGCTGTCCTTCCAAAGGTCCTGAGTTCAATTCCCAGCAACCATATGGTGGCTCACAACCATCTGTAATGGGGTCTGGTGCCCTCTTCTGGCCTGCAAGCATACACACAGACAGAATATTGTATAATAAATAAATAAATAAGCAAACAAACAAACAAATAAATAAAATCATTGCTTGACCAGTCACCTAAGTGTATTGCTAGCTAATTCTTATATCTTTGGTTAACCAATTTCTATTATTTTACCAGCAAGGTTCTGGTTGGCAACTCACATCTTTCTCCTCTGGTGGCTCTCTATATATCTCCAAGCCTGGCTATATTCTGTTAAGCCATTGGCCAAAGGCAACTTCTTTGTTAACCAATAAAAGCAACACATATACAGAAGACTTCCCACACCACAGTTTCACTCGGCAGCTCAGCCCGGTTCCCTCTCCCCGTTGCTGCTAACAGAGCAGCACTGCCAGGCCACAGACTTTCATTTGTGAGTGTGTGGTTGATGCAAGTAGATCTCATGTGTAGAATTGTGCAACAGCGCCACCGCCAGGGTGTAAAGATGCTCCTGTCCCTAAGTGGAACTCTGCCATGCTGACCTTTTGTAGTCCTAGTGACCTGCCTCATTCCTGCTGGCAACCGTTAGTCTGCTCTTTGTCTATATAGCTTTGTTACTTTGATGTTGTTAAATACACGGAAACGTGTGATGTGATCTTTTCCATTATGTTGTTGTTTTATATTTTAACAAACTTTATTTTTAAAAAATAAAGCTACGTACAACCTTTTACACAATTCAAGTCTAAGGATTAAGCAGTGAATCATCAGTATAATAAATCCGTTTGTACTGAGGGTTAGAGAAGTCATAATATTTCACCCTTGTAAAAATGCCATAGAGTCCAAATCACAGCTAGGATTCTCAATGATTCTAGTGTTTTCTCTTACACAATGAAGGTTTGGTCAGTTTTAAGATAAATCTTTCCATACAGGCTGTCCTCAACTCCTTTATTACTGAGATCCATCAGCTCACACAATAAACCAGCTGGCTGCAGCAGCCCTTTTGTTTTCGTCTCTGGCTGCTGTGATGCAGCCCTTTGAATCCGTTCAGGACCCCAGCTGCTGTTGACAAGCGGGTAGTTACCACCCTTTGAATTTGCTCATTCAGCTGTAGACAACCACAGAACATCATGACCTAGATCCTTGCTGCTCTAGGCTGGATCATAATAAAGGCCTGACTTGTCGAATTGAAAGGATGCATTGCCTGTATCAATAGCAACAGCGATGGGCCCCATGGTTGCCACAGCCATCATGAATGCCTTTTCCCTTTGGGGAATGTCCCAAATCCAGTGCCATTAACCACAGAAAACTTGGATCTGTAGTCATAAATTTTATTCTTTCCTTCAGGTGACTGGAAACCCCCTGTGTTCCGATCTCTGTATTCTTTAATATATTTTTATTAGTTTTCTTGCTACTGTAGAAAAATCACCCGTTAAAAGCAACTTAAAGAAAGATTTATTTTGGCTCAAAGTCCCAGGGTACAGTCTGGTTGGCAGAGGCACTGAAGGCATTGCATGCAGCAGGAGGGAGCGATGCCTGGTCACATTGTGTCTGCAGTCGTGGAGGAGACACTGAATGCATTTGCATGTAGCAGGAGAGAGAGAATGCCTGGTGACATTGTGTCTGTAGTCTGGAAGCAGAGAGCAAATGGGAGGTGGGCCAGGATATAAAATTTCAGAGCCCTACACCCCATGCACTTATTCCAAGGTTCCCTCACCTTAAGCTTCCTTATCTTCCCAAATAGCACCACCAGCTGGGGATAAACAATTCGAATACCCAGCCTGTGGGTGACATTTCCCCCACTTCAAGTACTGTGTACTTCAAAGCACAGTAATGAAAGGCATCGCATGTGACTCCACCACTGAACCCCTGAATGCCTGCACCAGAACCCCTGAATGCCTGCACCAGAACAGCCCGCGAGGTTCTGCTCACTCCCCCAGATCAGCCTGCCCTTCTGTGGACACCAGTCCTGTCAATGCTCCAGACACTCTAAAAGCCTGACAACCCCTCTCTTTAATTTGTCACTGTAGGCACACAGCTTGGCTTTCTCTGATCCACTAACCTGGGCCCTTAAAGATGTTCAGTTTCTATCCTGAAAGTCATTCATTGGCCACCCATCAGTGAGTTCTGGTCCTGTAATCAGTATAGGAGTAAGGTACGGAGCAACAGTCAGGGAGGCAGTGTCCCAGACCCAACGTGACAGAAAGTAGGAGAGTATTGAGGTCCCACAAGGAGGAAGTCTAAATGACAAAGCGCAGGAGGGAGGTTGTCATGAGGATTTTGTCATCAGAAGGTAATCAACGCATGGAACTTTTCTGAACTATCATGTCTGAGGAGAGGGGTTGAGCATCCAGGAATGAGCAAGAGGTAATGGGAACAGGAATGCCCACAAGATTCCACAGAAGTTGATCATTCTGCTTAGATTTAGAAAATGACTTTTGTAGTGGCCCAGCAAACTCTGGTGAAACTGAATAACTAGCTCCTATATCCCAGGAAATGAGATAGCCTTACCAGCCTGCATTACCTGTGGCTCCTTAAGAGTGATAGTAATGATCCCGGTCCCAAGCAGTCAGAAATAAACAGTCCTAGGAAACTCACCAAGCTTGAATTCCATGTTTAGGACCTTGTGGGAGCAGAAGCAGGGCACAGAATCTGGGGTCTCTCTCAACACTTGATTTCCAGTGTGCTTCCTCTTGATGCAGGGGACCAGGCCAATGTGACAGCCATGGATTGGGGCAGGCTCTTGCCCAGTGGCCAAATGAGTGGAAAGAACATCACTCCTTTGTTTAACTTATCCTGTAGTTACCCCAGAAACAAGGATACAGCTAGCATTTGGTATTTAATCTGACCGCATTTGAATTTGGGGGATTTAAGGTCCTTCTTTTATTAAAGACCTTGAAGGTTACTTTTATACATCTGAGCAGTGTGGGGTCTGCCCTCGAATCCTCAGGGCTTTTTTTTTTTCTCATACTGGGTACTGATTGAAAATTAAAGTGAGGCTTAAGATATAATTTCCCTTTCATCACTGCCTGACATGAGATTTGCATAGTTAGTCATGGTTCCTGATAAACTGGAGGAAAGTAAGGCCAGATTTTCCTCAGCACCCTGGGTATCCTTTTGGTTTTGTCAGAACCAAATGACTCAGGAGTCTCCTTTTCCATTTCTGCTGGGAGGCAAGCATCATAAAGCTGTGGGGGATTATCTGAGTGGGTTGGTATTGGGGTCAGTTGGTGGATGGGTTGGTATTGGGGTCAGTTGGTGGGTTGGTAATGGGGTCACTTGGTGGATGGGTTGGTACTGGGGTCAGTTGGTGGATGGGTTGGTACTGGGGTCAGTTGGTGGATGGGTTGGTAATGGGGTCAGTTGGTGGACGGGTTGGTACTGGGGTCAGTTGGTGGAGTTGCCTCAGCACCAGCAGGCTTATGCTCCTACCCCCAACACAGAGAGAGTAAGCATGTGCCAGGGTTGCTCTCCAGATCTACTCCGTGTCTTCAGGCAATACAGCAAAAGCCATAGTGACACAGATGTCATGCTAGGTTAGGTCAAGGTGGGAGATACAAGAGTCAGATAGCTCCCTGGGAAACAGACAAGGAAAGACAGACAGACAATAAACAACTTGGCAGGCTCTTGATTTCTTTATCCAAGATAAAGACTCAAAGGACTTCTCCCATCTCCTTGCTGCTGATTGGTCCAAGCATATGCTAGGCTGGCTCACCTGGGCCAAGAGTCAGTCAGCTGCCTCTCCTTCAGACAAGATGACCAACCCCAAATGGGAGAGAGCATCCCCCCACAGGCCACCAAAACCTATAACAAACCCAAGTCCTCTGGATCCCCTTCCCACCCGTGGAAGCTTGTCTTTATGTTCTCTCTCTCTCTCTCTCTCTCTCTCTCTCTCTCTCTCTCTCTCTCTCCCTCCCTCCCTCCCTCTGCGTGTGTGTGTTTCTCCACATGGAATAAATTTAACTTAATTACTTGCTGTCACTGCAATTTTTCCTGCCTTTTAATTTTTTAACAGCAAGGAAATGAACTGGACCCAGGACCTCTAGACTGCATATTGGGGGAGGGGACATTGTCTGAGATTTCTTCTGAGGATCACCAACTTATTAAGCTCAGCATAAACCAAGACAAACTGTCAAAGAGAGGTGACTGTTGAGTTGTCCAGGGCCTCTCCTTTAATCCCAGAATGGACCCCCCCATCAAGATGAGTATTATGAAATCCCCGGACCGGTAATTGTGTTGCTCCATTTTCTCTGACAGGGAGAGCCCCTTTGGAAGATTTTAGCTCTAAAATCTGGGTATCAGAGAGCAAGAAATTTTTTTTTTCATACAGTTCTGGCTGAAATGCCACACTGGCAACATCCCCCTGGGACTTTTGGGGCTAATGGCTGACAGCTGGCTCTAGAGAGACTCCATCCTGAACTTTATTCCCATTGAGATTCAAATTTCGCCTTCATCCTGTTCATCCCAGTCTCTGACAATCCATTGGGATTCCATTGGCAATTCATTTATCTCTGCGTCCATCACTTATCTAACTCAGAATGAAAGGAGCCATTAACAAGGGAGCTAAAACTATCTAAGATTTCTTTAATCAGATTGGGACATTTGCTTCTTTAGATACTATCTGCCCCTTATCCCGAAACTTGCAACCAGAGACCACATAGCGCCCCCTTCTGGCCTAAATGCAACTTGAAACACAATTCTGAGAAATTAGCTGTTGGAACTGAATTAATGGAGATGTTTTGGGGAATATTCTCATATGGTATTGATCCATCTATATCATTCCTGAGTTTAAAAAAAAATCAACTCAAAAATGTATCAAAGACTTTAGTGTAAGATCTGAAACTTTGAAACCACTTGAAGAAATATAAGTAAAAAAACCTTTAAGGCACAAGTATGGGAAAGAACTTGCTGGATATGACTCTTGAAGGCCAGAGTTGAAAGATGGGAGTACATTAAATCCAGAGGCATCTCCACAGCAAAGGGAACAGAAAGGAGTGTTTTCTAACTATTCATCTGACAAGGGACTAATTGCCACAATACACAAAGAACTTTTTAAAAAATTCAATAAATAAATAGACAAAAAAGTTCTCAAAAGAAGTATAGCAGTCAGTAAATATCTGAAACTATGTCCAGCATCCTTAGTCAAGAGGGACATGTAAGTGAGAGTCCACCAGTAACATGGCTACTGTAAAGAGAGCAAAAGAACGTGGGTAATGATGTGGAGAATTGTTGGTGGGGCTGTCAATGAAGGCAGTCACAATGGAAATCAGTTTAGAATTACCTTAAAAGCTTAAAGATAAAACTGTCATATGACCCAGCTATCCCACTCAGAGGTGCCTGCCAAGAGGAATCAAAGTCAGCATAGCGCATCGGCACATACATGTTTAATGCAGTACTTTTCACAATCATCGAGTTGTAGAACCAACTTAGACATCCGTAACAGTTGGATGGATGAGGAAAACAGTGCCTATGCACATAGAGTACCAATTAGCCATGAAGAAGAAGAAACTGTCATTTCCAGGAAGATATATGGAACTGGAGCCATCATGTTCAATGAAATTACCCAGGACTAAAAATACAAATATCACACGTT
Organism: Alexandromys fortis; assembly: GCF_014885135.2. Classification (NCBI taxonomy): domain Eukaryota; kingdom Metazoa; phylum Chordata; class Mammalia; order Rodentia; family Cricetidae; genus Alexandromys; species Alexandromys fortis. The sequence goes on from NW_026068027.1 coordinate 3,033,424, forward strand.
TTAAAATCATTTCTGAAATCTAGAATTAAAAGAATAGTAGCATGTGAAATTGGGAGTGGGTGGGCTGGGAAGAAGATTGTTTGGAAAGAAAGGACCAGTGGGAAGGAAGGTAGAGAGGGTAATGAGGGAAGGACATGATGAGACTACATGGTACACATGCATGTGACTGTCACGATAAATTCCATCAGTTTGTACTAATAATAAGCAAAACTATTTAAAAAAAATTTAAAAGACGCCCTGTGGGTCCAGAAGATGACACTCAAGCACCTGCTCCAATGGGCCAGGACAATCAGTGCTATTGCAATGAACAAGGCATGAGCCACGCGGCAGCAAGTAAAGAAATAGAAATGTGTAACATGAGGGGCCTGCTTGTTGGGGTTTCTGTCCTCCCCCCATACCCCTCAGCCAGCAAACCCCAAAGAAAAATCACACAGAGAGTCTGCATTAGATTATAAACTGATTGGCCCATTAGCTAAGGTTTCTTATTAGCTCTTGTAACTTAAATTAACCCATTGTTCTTATCTATCTTAGCCATATGGGTCAGTACCTTTCTCAGCAGGGTATGTCATATCCTGCTTCTTTGGTGATCCTCTTTGGAGGAAGAGCTTCCTTCTTCCCAGAATTCTCCTGTTCTCATCACCCCGCCTTTACTTCCTGTCTGGTTGACCCGCCTATACTTCCTGCCTGGCCAATCAGCGTTTATTTAAAACATGATTAACGGAATACAGACAATTCCCTGTACCAGAAATGGGTTAATTTAAAATGTTAGCAACAGGCCTAAGCTATCGGATGAGCATTTATGATTAATAATAAGTCTCTGTGTGGTTATTTGGGAATGGGTTAGCAGAACAGAAAAGTTCACACCACCATGGAGGATAGATGAGCTGGCCCCAAGAGCATGAGCTTGGAAGAGCTGTCCCTGTCCCTCACCTGGGTAGTATGGGAGAGCTGGCCCTGGATGCTTGAGAGCATGTGAATTGGCCCCACCTCTTCCTGGCTGCAGCACTCAGGAAAGTTGACCCAGCACATTGCCTGGGCAGCAGAATTGATCTTGCCTTGGCATGGGCACAGGAGAACTGGTCCTGCTCCCTACCTGGGTGAAGCAAGAGAACTGGCCCTGATGGTTTGGATAAGGGGAGCTAACCCTAAGGTCTGAGAGAGGGAGAGCTGGACCTGCCCCTTGCTAGCTATCACAGCAGGAGAAATGGCCCCACTCCTCAGCTGGGCAAAGCAGAAAAGCTTGCCCTTGTGGCATGGACACAGGAGAGCTGGCCCTGCTCCCCACCTGGGCAAAGCAGGAGAGCTGGCCATGGTGGTGTGGGTGAGGGAGAGTAGGCAGGCTGTCTGACTCAGCTACCACCCAGGCCCAGATTCGGGGCTGAGTTGGTCCACCCTAACATCCACCCCTTCCCTGAACTGCTAGACTATGTGAAGAAGGGTCTGCTCCTGCAGAACCAAAGCAGAAGAATGTCCATAATACAGGGCAACAGCAGGACATCTGAGAGGAGTTCGGCTGAGGATCTAGTATTGATAGAGTAGAAAAAACCAGATGCCTGGAAGCCATCCAATGACTCATTATGATGAACATTTGCAAGTAAAGCTTTTGGGGAAAAGGGTCTACTGTGTGGCATGTCATGATACACTGTGGTGGCTTCCATAGTAAGATTTTTTTCTTCTTTGATTTGTTTTTGGGGTGAAGTTGCAAGGGCAGGGGTGGAAATGGTGGGACAGGGAGGTGAGTGGAATTGGGGTACATAATATGAAATTCACAACGAATCAATAAAAAGTTAATAAATGAATATAAAGAGATGATGAAGAAGCTGATGATTACAGAGCACAGCTGTTTGGGGGTCACTGTGAGTGTTAAAGCTGGGGAGCTGTAGTTCCCCAGCTGCTAGGACACAAGCTAGTGAGTCCCACCAGTCACTTCCCACCGTCTGTCCTGTAGATCATGCTTCTCAATCCGAAGGAGGCAGATTGAGTGTTGGAGAACACAGGAGGCCACTTGTCCTTTATCTCTGCAGTGTACTGTTAGCCATCTGCATACACTTTTCAATAAAGCCTTTCATTCTAAGGCCAGCTGGCTTCCATCCCAGAGCCTGTGGATTTGGAGCTGGCTGAGTGACAGGACCGACTCTGGGAAACTTGTCTTCAACACTCAGGAAGGGTCTTCTGTGGTGGGGGGAGAGGGGACATGGAACACAGTTGTCCATCTTTATCTTTCCTCCTCACATTGCTGAGGTCTGGGTGTGCTCTGTTCTAAGTTATCCCTATTGTATAAATCAGCAGTTGCCAGGTTATGTCTCATCCCGGGAGACTCAATTTTACAAGTCATTTGAGTCCATTTTGGATTCAAACACAGAGGCACGATGAAGACCAGCTCACTTGCTGGACATGTAATCACCTTTTGTCCACCATTACCCATGAGGGACAGACTCATAATTTAATACCACAACCTAAAGCAAGTTGAGGAGGAAAGGGTTTATGTGGCTTACATTTCTATATCACTGTTCATCATTCAAGGAAATCAGGACAGAAACTCACACAGAGCATGAAGGTGGGAGCTGATGCAGAGGCCATGATGGTGGTAGTGGTGGTAGAAGTGGCAGAGGTGGTAGAGTTGGTGGTGGTGGAAGTGGTGGTGTGTGTGCTAGCTTGTTCTCCATGACTTCTCACCCTGCCTTTTTTGTTTTGGTTTGGTTTAGTTAGTTAGTTTGTTTGTTTGAGACAGTGTTTCTTTATAACTTTTGGCGCCTGTCCTGAAACTCACTCTGTAGACCAGGCTGGCCTCCAACTCACAGGGATTCACTTGTCTCTGCTTCCTGAGTGCTGTGACTAAAGGCATGTGCTACCACTGTCTGGCTCACATTGCCTTCTGATAGAACCCAGGTGTTATTTGTTTTGCTCTTTTTACTCTTGTCTTTTAGGGGGCCTGCCACACAGCTCATAAGTAAATTGCACATGGAGAAGTCTTATTCTTTCTTATAAATGTGTGGCTTTAACATGGCTTGTTTCTAGCCAGCTTTTCCTATCTTAAATTATACCTTTTATTGTTTGCCTCTGAACTTTTATCTTTTTCTATTTCTGTATACCTTTCTTTATTTCTTTCTATTTATTCTCTCTGCCTGTCAGCACCACCTATCCTTTCTCTTGCTTCACTATTGGTCACTCAGCTCTTTATTAGAACATTAAGTGTTTTAGAGAGGCAAAGGATCACAGCTTCACAGAGTTAAACAAATGCAATATAAAAGAATGCAACATATCTTTGCAAGATTAAAATAATTGTTCCACAGCATAAACAAATGCAACATATCTTAAAATAATATTCTACAACATTTCCCCCTATTTGTCTAAGTGAAAAGAAAGGTTTTTACTTTAACATAGTAAAACTGCATACAACAAAAAGTTATCAACTAAGAATTACATTTATAATATTCTGTCCACTTGGGGCTAGCATAGTCAGAGAAAATAATGTATTATCTATCCTGTTTTAGTGAATCCAAAGTTTTACACCTATTTTACTTTCTATCATAACTAAGGAAAACTGTAACTATAATTATCTAGTCTTCAACTGCATCAAAGACTCCCAGAAGGATGTAATATTACCTAACAACAGAGACACCTTGCTGCCTGGACAGTCATCCAGAGTTCCTCTGTAATGTTGGGGCATCCATCTTAAACCTACAGGCATAGATTATCTGGCAGACTTTTCAGGGAAGCAGGGAGTATGAACGGTTACCTTGTATTGGCAAAGTTCATCAGTCACTTTTCTCTGTGTCCTGCAGGATGAAGCAGGAATCCTGAAGGACTGACCCACCTTGTTTTGGCAAATTCAGCAGTAACTTTTCTGTGTGTTTTGCATGTCCAATTTATATAGCATACTGTCAAACAGTCAAGGCAAAAGCAGTTTCTTGTCCAAATGGTTAATCTCACTACAATAAAAGCAATTCCATATGGAGTTTCTTCAGTATCCATCATTTTCTCTAAAGTAAATTGGTACTGTCAGTAGCAGCTGTGTCTCATTGTTATAGAACGTCCCAAGTAAACAAAACGTTTTAAATTCTATATTCTATAGGTCTTTGAAGTGTTTGAAGGCCATCTATTTAAAATATACCTGTTTAACCTGGAAAACATACATAATGTGACTATAAGTTTGATTATTACAGATTAGCTATTAACCTCATTTCTAATTTATACATTGCATTTTTAAATGAACTGCATAAACCCACAATGGAGCACTGGATTGAAATCTCAAGGTCCAAATCAGGAGCAGAAGGAGAGAGAGCACAAGCAAGGAACTCAGGACCACGAGGGGTACACCCAAACACTGAGACAAAGGGGATGTTCTATCGGGAACTCACCAAGGCCAGCTGGCCTGGATATGAAAAAGACTGGGATAAAACCGGACTCGCTGAACATAGTGGACAATGAGGACTACTGAGAACTCAAGAACAATGGCAATGGGTTTTTGATCCTACTGCACGTACTGGCTTTGTGGGAGCCTAGGCAGTTTGAATGCTCACCTTACTAGACCTGGATGGAGGTGGGTGGTCCTTGGACTTCCCACAGGACAGAAAACCCTGATTGCTCTTTGGGCTGACGAGGGAGGGGAGCTTGATTGGAGGAGGGGGAGGGAAATGGGAGGCGGTGGTGGGGAAGAGACAGAAATCTTTAATAAGTAAATAAATTAAAAAAAGAACAATACCTCAAACAAGAGTAGAAACATATATATGTTTTTCTTAAACAGTTTAAGAAAAAAATAATTTTAAATTTGTATTAATATACCAAAATCTATGCCAATCCAAAATATCTGAGTATAATAATTACTTTTTATCCTATATTTCTATATTCCCCTAAATTATAACAAGCATCCATAACCCACCAAATAACCAAAAGCCTTCCACAATCCAACTCTTGGGACTATAGATGTCATGTTCTCTAGACTGTTTCCTGTGGTCTGTGGGTAAAGGCATCTTTAAGGATCCCTGAGAAAATTTGAGAAAATGTTCAAGTCCTGGAAAGACCTGTGGTAACCTTTGTTGATAGATATCACCTGCCAAGTTTTAGGAGGTCTTCCTTGATCAAACCTGATCCATATTATTCCTGAATGAACCAGCAGCCTCTTGTTTCTATGGAAACAAAAGCAAAACATTTTTAATTTCCATTTGACTTCCACTTTAAGGTTAAGATAGCCATAAAGTATCTAGGCTGGCTCAGTTGTGCAGTCCTGCTCACAATTGTATGTCTCCAAGCAGCTAGCTCTTGCCCACTAAGAATCAAAAAACTTAAAATCAATGCAGTACTAAACAGGATCCAGACTCCCTGTGTATTTCCCATCTTTTTTTGTAGCTTTTTTCTCTTTCTCTTACTGTCTCTTTAAAGACTTTATTGTTTTTAATCTATTCATTTCTTTGACTATCTATACCCATTTTCTTTTCTTTCTTAAGCCTACACACATTGGAACCTGTTTACAGGTTTTTCCATCTGGATCTCTTTTACTATGTATCTTTGAGCCTCTTTTGTCTGCATGAGAAAAAAAACTACAGGACCTCTACACAGTTTTTGTGGCTGGCTTAGCCCACTTCTCTGGTCAGGAAAGCCAAGCCTAAAGCTCACAGTCCAGTCAGAGGTTTGTGACCAAGAACTACGTTAACTCTTTCTAGCTATGGAGGCTGGTACCTGTGTTGCCACAGATGGTTTTTACTTAGCTTGCCATTTCTATTTTCTATTTAGTGCTGCTGACTGAACATCAGCACTTCTTAAAGGAGTTGTGTCCTTTTTCTTTTTTTTTCTTCCAGCTTTCTTAAGCCCTGATGGAAATCGGGCCCCACATTGGGTGCCAAAGTATTGTTTGCTTTACTCCTTTCAGTCTTTTGTCATTTGGGGAGCCCGCCACCGAGCTCCTAAATAAATCACACATGGAGTCTTATTCTTTCTTATAAATGTCCGGTCTTAGCTTGGCTTGTTTCTAGCCAGTTTTTCTTATCTTAAATTACCCCATCTATCTTTTGCCTCTGGGATTTTATCTTTATCTACTTTTGTATACCCTCCTTTATTTTTTTCTCCATGACTTGCTGTGTAGCTGAGTGGCTGGCCCCTGATGTCCTCCTCTCCTTGTTCTTTCTTGCTCGTGCTTCATGTTCTTTCATATTTCTCCTTTTTATTTTCTCTGCCTGTCAGCCCTCCCTATCCTTTATCCTGCCTCACTATTGGCCATCCAGCTCTTTATTAGACCATCGTATATCTTAGACAGGCAAAGAATTATAGCTTCACAGAGTTAAACAAATGCAGCATAAAAGAATGCAACACATCTTTTCATCATTAAAACAAGTGTTCCACAGCAGAAACAAATGTAACACATCTTCGTCTTCTACAATACCCAGGACCATTTGCTCAGGGGTGGCCCCTCCCACAATGGGCTGAGCCCTCCCACATCAGAGAATACCCTTCAGGATTGCCTACAGACCAATCTTATGGAGGCATTTTCTTAATCAGGGTTCACTCTTCCCAGATGACTCTAACTTGTGTCAAGTTGACATAAAATTAGCCAGCACATGCATCAAGGACCAACATGCAGAGAAAGACCAACTGTGCTAGGGCTTCAGTTTGTTTTGACAGAACTTATCAAATGACCATTCATTTGCCCTTATGTTTGTCCATCTAGATCTGCTGTCTGTCTACTCCCCCAACCCATCTGTCTGGATTTAGCTCCTTCCTTTGCCTCTATAGCATCCACATTCCCATACCACATTTTTGAACACTGATTAAAATCTGAGGCTCAATACAACTCTGGCCTGGGACTCAACTTATACCAACACCTCCAGCAGTATCCATCAGCAAATCCCCACAGAGATTCCCTTTGAATCTCTACCAGCTTTCTGCTTGCTTCCAGTCCAGCCTCTTGAACTTCTCTTCAACCCTTTGTAGCTATTCTATAAACACACACACACACACACACACACACGTTTTGTGTAATGTGTGATCTGAGAATTAATTAGTCATTAAGATTGGACTAAAATAACCTGTGTTTTGCCTGGCCAGCTATGAAGGAAAATTAGGACTATTTGGCAAATTAGAGGCAATAAAACTGATTCACTTTGTAAATTAATTGCTGTGTAATCTGGCAGTGTGCATACATTGTGTAAAGACGTGGCATGTCTGATTTTTGTCAGCATGCTCACATCTGGCATGCTGGATAACATTACCACTTGACACACTTCTATGGGCATCTTCAGTTGCTCACGTCTAGCATAAAATAGAAGGGTCCAGGTTGCTGGTGACTCCAGGCCTCTTTCTATTCCCCAGTAAAGCACATCAGGTTGTAACCAGGTACGTGACATAACTGTTGAGATCATCTTCCTATTCTAATTTCTTTTGTAAAATTAAACTTTTATTTGAACCTTTTATCCTTCCATCCCAGGAACAGTAGTGGGGTTACAAAGTTTCCTCAGCTTGTCTTTCATCCTGATCAAGAAACACAGGGTGCTTTGACATCCAGACATCCCATGTTTTTCCAGCAGGCTTGAAGTTAGTGGGTTCTCGGTATTCTTCTGATAAAGGTAAATAGGTTGTAGTTCAATCCTTGAAAGAAAGCAGTCCTAGCTAGCTCTGACTCAGAGCCATAAACCCTCCCCCCGTGGCTGTTGGCATGCTTAGGCAGAAAGTGCTCTTGTCCCTGCCCATGACAAGGATCTGCTGCCTATAGCACTTGTCAGGTCCAGCAAAGGTACTCATCACTCTGTGCTTCTTTCTTGGGAGACTCATTACAGATCTCAGAATTGTTTTTGAAATCCTCCCCTCCAGGAATGCCACTGCTGTGGCTTTGGGAGTGACTCCAGCTTTGATCTCTCTCTCTCTCTCTCTCTCTCTCTCTCTCTCTCTCTCTCTCTCTCTCCTTCTTTCCTTTCCTCCCTTCCTCTTCCCCTTCTCTCCCTTCTTCCTCCCTCTTCCCCTCTCCACGCTTCCTAGAATAAAGACTGAGGTGAAAGACATGCCTCAGGCATATCTGTAATGCGGACTTGCACACATTTCTGGATTTAATTATGGTGTGTGTGTGTGTGTGTGTGTGTGTGTGTGTGTGTGTGTGTGTAGCATTATTTAAACCCTAGCTGGAGGAAAAGGAAGCCCAAGAGCATTTGGAGTACAGACAGATGTTTCTAATCCTATGTGGCTAGGCCCAGGTGTGCTCCCAAAGATGCTGCAGAGAGAAGCTGAGGACAGGAAGGGGATGCTCTGCTGCCTCGTCTTGGCACTAGAGGAGTTTGCTGACAGAGATGTCCTTTTTTACTCCTGAGGTTCCGGTACTGTCCCTCTTTCCTTAGGAGCACAATGAGAAACTTGCTTTCAGCTTCCCTGATCTCCCTGGATGTAGCCCCAGGAGATGGAATAAGTCAGATCCCCAGGACCTAATTAAAAAGGAGGCTAATATTTTGTTATAATACTCTCTGCCTCCAATACAAGCTGAGCAAAGGGGATATTCACCATAAGATAAAACCTTAAATTCTAAGGCCATTTTATAATGAGCTTATCTTGTAAAAATTAAGTATAATAACCTAAACTGCCCCATGTACAGGCCTTCCTTCATAACTCTTTACCAGGATGGGCAACTATACAAAAAAAAAAAAAAAAAAGGAAGAAACTAGGTCTATAGTGCAGATCAGGAATGAAACCTTCTGCTCTCCATACCTGCTGTCTACAGCATGCCACTTGGGAATAACCAGAGCCCATGCTACCTTTCCATAGACCCTCAGCAATACAACAGAAAAGACTGGAAGCTTTTTGGGGACCTCCATCTCTATCCATCTCCTCCCTGACTCACTTTCATCTTATGAGGACTTCCCCAAACCCCAACTCTCTGCCTGCATTTTGCAGTAGGCACTTGCCGTCCTGTTAGCTGAGTAATATCTTTCCCTCCCACCAGGCCTCCTGCTCCGTCTCTTTATTTTTGCTGCCAAAGATGATTCTAAAACTTACTCTGCCAAATAACTAAACTAGCCCAAGAACCTTCAATAATTCTGGAATCTCAACTGCTGCAGACTCGGGAACTGAGACTCGAGAGCCCACCCTTGCCTACAATCACCTTGCAGGACTGAAGATACTCAGGAAAGACTGACAGACAAACAAAAGAGTCTTGCAGATCTCCCAAGAGCTAATGCTGTTCCCTCAAAGAGAGAGATGTGAATACCTTACCTTGATGGAGCTGGGTCAAGTGTGTTCACATTTACTTCTATGTAATCATCTCTGTGTTACTCTATGTTGTGGCACCATAGGATGAAGCTCAGTTTGTCTCTAAAGTTACATAAAATAACTGAGTAACAAACCCGTGGCCATCGAAATATCCTTTTCATTTATTTCCCCTATATGTTGAGACGATAATAATGTCATCTTGAGACACCTACTGTGATGGTTAGCTTAACTGTCATCTTGATAAGCTAGAGTCACCCATCTGGAGGAGGGGATGTCTACATTGAAGTATTTTGTGGGTGTGTTTGGGATGGGTTGTCTTGATTGCCTCAATCAACGTGGGGAGACCTACTCTGAATGTGGGAGGTACCCTCAGGTAGTGGCCTGTTGAGGAACATGAAGGAAGCCTTGCCTTCTTTGCTCGATCGGCCTGCACTCTTGGCGGCGACTCTGTCTACTGTGGCTGCTGCTGATTCCCCCACTTATGCTAGAAACAGGTTGGGGTTTTATGGCAGGGGAGGGTGTGGCTGCTGATGTGGGCTGAAGCCAGAAGTTTTACTGGAATCCTCCAAACATTCTGGGTCAGACTGGAAGTACCAAGGTACATGGCATCATGGACTGAGAAACTGCAGGGCTCTCAGCCTCTCCGGTGTGAGGGAGACATTGTTGGGCTATGACACACCCTGCAGACCAATTTAATAAATATTCTTTTAACCCATGTTAGTCCTATCAGTTCCATTCCTCTAGAGAATCCCAACCATAAAATTATTTCATTGCTAACTGTAATTTTGCTACTGTTATGAATTATAATGTAAATATCTGATATGCAGGATAGCTGATATGTGACCCCCACAACAAGGTCACAACCCACAGGTTGAGGACCACTGTTATAGGCTCTGCTATTCCTACAGTCTGAAGATTGGAATTGTGACTTAGCCCTTTTTAATTAATAAACTGAATCTTAAGTCGGTTTTATTTGAAAATCTATCTCTATCAAGCTTTATCTTGGTGTGTTACAAAACAGCTAAAATTTTAGAGTTTGTCTTTTCAAAATACTAACATAACTGACCACAGTGTGGAGGTCAATGCTAAAGCGGATGGAGATCCAATATGTTGGCTCCTATCCTGAGTCAATGAGATACCAGGAGACTGACGTGTCTCTCAAAGCATCCCAAAGCTTTGACGAACCATCTGTCTTCTGGATCAAAGAGGCTACAGAGCCCCAGATGGTGGACTTTATCTAGGGTACAAGTCTATGAAGAGGAAAGTCAACACAAGGAGACATGACCCCTTGCTTCCAGAGGACACATCACGGTCACTAAATTTTTAAAGGAAAAACAAAAATTAAGGCATTGTACAAGGCTTTCAGTTAAACCCTATATGTGAGCTACTGATACACTAGATAGAATTGTCACAGAGCCCTCCCTACTATCAATCAAAAAGGTTCCCATTATGCAAATGTTTTCGGATGAAGCTATCCAAATTTATCCGCGTTGCAACCTTACATCAGGCCTTGCTGTTTCATTATTTCTTGCAGACATTTGTGCTCCACGGTTGTGACCTTACTCAACAGTCTCTTTAGTCGTTTCCACTGTCAATCAATTTCTTACTAAAAGTGTTCGCTAGCAGCACGGAAGCTGACCAGCCTCCCCGCCCCCTCCCCGCCTCTCAGGCAGAGCCATTATGATGAATGAATGTGCGGTGGAGACGGAGACGCGGGAAAGATGGGGGGCGGAGCAGAGCATGTGCTGTGGGGGGAGGCGGGACCCGAGACATGATGTATGCAGAACAGGTGTGAGGGAGGGCTGAGGATGACAGTGGAGCAAGTCACTGCCTGTGAGGGCTGGCAGGGGAGTGTGTAGCAGCCTGCAGCGTATGCAGACACAGACTAGGCTCCTGGAACAGGGTGCCTGGCCACAGGATCACCCTGGCTATGAGCAGTGACAGAGGCCCATAATGAGGAAAAGTTCACTTTCTGAATTGGACCTCCTCGAACTACTAATGTCTGCGATGCCACTGAGGGCCGTGTGTGGGTTTGGGGTCCTACTGCAGCTGGGGTCTATGTTGCTGTCCACGGCCCATGCCTTTGCCAAAGGCCACGTGGATGTCCGTGGTCTGTGCTCCCTTCCTGAAGCCATGTTGATGTTTGAGGCCACACTGATCTGAATGTCCCTCACTGCCACCTAAGGCCATGTTGATGTCTGTGGGCCCTGTCTGGGTTCACGGTCCTACTGTGGCAGGGTCCATACTCATGGCCTGTGCTGTCACCAGAAGCCCATAACCTAGGCTCCCATGACTCTCTGTGTTCTCTCTCTCTCTCTCTCTCTCTCTCTCTCTCTCTCTCTCTCTCTCTCTCTGTGTGTGTGTGTGTGTGTGTGTGTGTGTGTGTGTGTGTGTGTTTGTGTGTTTTAATAACCCCTGAGAGCAGAGTACAAAATGTGTCTCTTGGAACAGGCATAGTCACAATTGGCACAATCCTGCCACTTTTTCCTAAACCTTGTATTTTAACCTTGTAAAATTTGTGTCTTCTAAGATACACAAGGATTTCAGACTAAAATTGAGATACTGTGGTGATTCCAGGCATTTCTTACTACTGGAGATCCAGAGGCTCGTCTCCAATCACGAGGTGAGACAGGAGAAGTCTGGTGGTCTCTCATAGGCAAGGACTATACCCTCATTACCATGGAAGTAGTTACAGAAGACTTGAAGGCGTAAGTCACAAACAATCCCACACCAGTTTGGAATTATGATTAACAGAATGGTTATTTATTTAAGGGGGGAAAGCTTACAGATCACCGTCCCAGACAACAGCCCTCTGCACAATCAGGAAGGGAGCCTAGTCGCTGGAAGCAGAGCCGGAAGCCAGAGACCAAGTGGAGGGCAGTGGCAGCCTTTTTAAAGAGAGAGAGAGACCATGCCCCAATGGGCTGATATCTCAGCAGCTATTGGCTGAAGGAGTGGAAGGAGCTCCTGCAACAAAGACTGAATGGCCATCACTCTTCTGCTCCCGCAAAACAATTTTTGTACCACAGTACTCAGGGGACTATTGAGTCAGGAGAATGGGGCGCAGGGTTGTGCTGGCTAATTTGACACAAGCTAGAGTCATCGGTGAGGAGGGCACCTCAGTTGATAAAATGCCTCCACAAGATCAGACTGTAGGCAAGCCTGTAGAGTGTTTTCTTACTTAGTGGTCGATGTGGGAGGGCCCAACCCACTGTGGGTAGAACCACCCCTGGGCTGGTGGTCCTGGGTTCTATGATACAGCAGGCTGAGTAAGTCATAGGAAACAGCCAGGGAGCAGCTGCACTCCATGGCCTCCGCATCAGCTCCTGCCCCTGATGGAGGAAGGTCATTGGCTAATAAAGAAACTGGCTTGGCCCATTTTATTGGTTAGAACATAGGTGGGTGGAGTAAACAGAAGAGAATTCTGGGAGGAAGAGGAAGTGAGGTCAGACTCTGCTCTGCTTCCGGAGAGACCCGACAGCTCTGCTCTCTGGAGCAGAGACGCCAGGCTCCGCTCTCCCAGGCAGCTCCGACCCAGGATGGATGGAGGCTAGAATTTTCCCGGTAAGCGCACCTTAGGGTGCTTACACACATTATTAGAAATGGGCTAGTCCAGGTGCGAGAGTTAGCCGAGAAGAGGATAGATAGAAATGGGCCAAGCAGTTCTTTAAATGAATAGTTTGTGTGTTGTTATTTCGGGCATGAGCTAGCAGGCGGCCGGGGTGCTGGGGACGCAGCCCCGTCGCTCCTATTTCAACATGCCCCCAGGTTCCTTCCTGCCCTCACTGTGTTTGAAGATACACTATTACATGGAACTGTGAGTGAGAGTTCATTAAAGCCATAGTAACTGTAAGTATGGCAGGGCAGAAGAGGAGACTCCAGAGCTCAGCACATTCTGGAAGCCCTTAGCCCAGTGGTTCTCAGCCTTCCTAACGCTGCAACCCTTTAATACAGTTCCTCATGTTGTGGTGACCCCCAACCATAAAATTATTTTCATGGTTACTTTATAACTTCATAAGTAGTAATTTTGCTGCTGTTATGAATCATAATGTAAATATCTGTGTTTTCTGATGGTCTTAGGCAGCAGTGTGAAAAGGACAAATCCCAAATAAATCATACCCTATGGTTGAAAACCACTTCCTTAGCCTATCTGGATTTTATTCAACTGAAAGAGCATGCTCAAAAAAGGGCCCGTGTTGTGTGAACTTTGGAGAAGTGGGTAATATGTAAATGACGCATGAAATATCTTTTAACCCCCCTGCTATTTCCATTTGCATGCTTGAGGCCAGCCACCTCCAAATTCATCTGAATTTCTGTAGTGAACCATGTCCTTTTCCGTAACCATTCACGCCTGTGCAATTCATTGTAAAGAGACTCAAGGAGCTAGAAACCCAGCAGCCGCACTATAGACTCAAACCCACACCGACGGCAGGAGGGCGACTTCCACTCCACCATGTGGGTCCAGAGATGGAACTCAGGGTGTCAGCACTGGCAGCTGCTGAGCCATCTGGCTGGCCCCAGGAAGTGTTCTTAAAGAGCAAGAATGCATTCCCTTTCCCCCGGTTGTCTTCTTAGTGACGATAATGCAGACCGATGTCTTCAGGAAAGAGCTATCTTGGCCATCATGCAGAAGTTATAAATTAAGGAAGTCAGACTCAGAGGATGGAAGAAACCTCACTCAGGATATCAGAGCTGTCAGGAAGATAACGCAGCTATTATACTGGAGTGATGATTGATTTTATGTATAACTTGGCAAAGCCACAGGGCCAAGTTGTTTGATGAGATATTTTTCGGAATGCTTCTGGGAAGGTGGTTTTTATGAGATTAATACTAAAACTGATGAATTTTAAGCGAACAAAAGAAAGTGGTGTATAAATTCCTTATCGTATTGCTGTGGCAAAGAAAGTGGTGTATTAATTCTTAATCTTATTGCTGTGGCAAAGAAAGTGGTGTATTAATTCTTTATCTTATTGCTATGGCAAAGCATTTTACAAAAGCAACTACGGGAAGGAAAATGAAGGAAGAAAGGAAGGAAGAGAAAGAGGGAGGGAGGAAGGAATGAAGGAAGGGAGAGAGCAAAGAAAGGAAGGAAGGGAGAGAGGGAGGAGTGTATGGTGATTCACAGTTTGAAGGGATGTAGTGCATCATGTGGGGAAGGCACATCAGTGGTAGCTGGTCACATTGCACCTAGAGTTGGGGAGAGAGATGAATGTTTGTGGTAAAGTCACCTTCTACTTTTTACTTTTTTACTCATCACAGGCCCCAGCCCATAGAATTATGTTGCCCAAATTCCGGGTGGGTCTTCCCTCCTCATCTAAACCTCTCTGAAGACGCTCTTTCATACATCAGAGGCATGTTTTCCTGGATGATCCAACCAAGTCAAGCCAACAGTGAAGATCAAACATCACAGCAGGCTTCGCCAACCAGCTGAAGACCTGGATAGAGCAGCAGTTGATTTCCGTGACTAAGAAATCACTTTTCTAGCGGATGGCATTGGCCCTAGGTCTGGAATTAGACCTCGAGCCCAAAGCCCTGCGCTGCATGGTTTGGATTTTCCAGACTGCATAATACAAGCCAATTCTTTAAAATATGTATTACACACACACACACACACACACACACACACTTACTCACTATTGGACTGTTTCTCTGAAGAACCCTAAAAGATAGATTAGGAGGAAGGAATTGGGTATTTGTGTTACTCCCAAACTATACATTGAAATCCTAAACTCAAAGAGGACTGGATTGAGATGTGAAGCCTCTGGAAATAACTAGGGTATGAAGATGTGTGCCTTTGTTATAGGACCAGGTAAGATCCCATTACCCTTCTGTTTGAGGACATTTGAGATGATGCTATCTATAAGGCAGGAAGAAAGCCCATACCAGACACCAAATCTGCCTTTATCTTGTACTCCCTAGTCTCTAGACCTGAAAGGATTAAATTCTGTTGCTTATAAAGCACCTGTATGCTATTTTATTATGACAGATTCATAGAATATAGTACAGTGTACATGACATTGTCCTGTGAACCAGTCAACAGGTGTTAAATCTTTAGGATGAGAGAGGTGGTTGGTGAGAATAATGTTGCCCTGGTTTTCACTTCTGATTCCAAGCACCTATGCTCCGTGCTTTGAACACATGAGTTTACAGCCCAGCTTTCCTCTCAGTAGAGTATTCGATTCCCTTTCATCTGCTCCAAGCTTGGTCTCTCAGAACCGTCTCCAAGCCCATCACGAGGTCTAGCTCCCGCCACTGTTCCTTGGCTGCAGTCTTTAGTACAGTTGCCAAAAACCTCTCCCAGGCTTATGGGACCTTAATCATTCATGTCTGGGGATCTTGAGGAAGCCAGACTCCCTGTCAGAAGAAAATAACCAAAGTCCGAGAATAAACTTGCAGTCTCACTTCATCTTCGCCAAGATCTTCTTCATCTTTCTTTGTGCCACCTCCTTTTATTGTGTCCTTGGACACCCAGTCCTCTCTACTTCTCTTCTCCAGACATTCTGACTACATGGTAGACGTCCCTTTCCTCCATATGGAGATCAAAGCCAGAGCCTCCCACTTGCCAGGCGGGGGTTCTTCCACTGGTCTACCCCCACCCTGGACATGTTCTCCTAAATACAGAGCCATTTTTCTTAAACTCGGATATTGGCATTCCCTTGATGTTCTTGCCCCATGAATAATCACACCCAGACCACCTTTGACACATATAGGTCCTTTATGACAGTGAGGTGTGCTCCCTGCATCCCTGGCTTGTGCTCCCTGCATCCCTAGTTTATGCTCCCTGCATCCCATGACTTTTGCCATGAAGGACGATTGATGTTGTCATAGGTCTTTTCTGCATCTGTTGAGGTGATTGTGTCATTTATATCTTTGAGTTCATTTATGTGTAGGGATAAGTCCCACCCCTTAGGGGGCGTGTTCGCCTCAGGCTAAAGTTCTCCTATAAAATTGGTGAGCGTGCTCCCAGCGCTCTCTTCTGCTTTCCTGGTCTCCGCGGGAACAGTGGTTCTGTAAGTCTATTCCTCCATTAAAGCTGTCTATATTTTGACAATCTGTCTGCATTCGCTTACGCCGTTACATT